>NC_061087.1:79021620-79031620 GCF_015104395.2 Macrobrachium nipponense
TAGAGTAACCCCTCAATCACAATTATAACGAAAAAATACGTTTAGCCTTCAACGTCATTCAGCTCCATGGAAGTCAAGTTATTTACATTCGAGTGCTTGAAAAATATTGAAATCAGGCAGCAAGATAAAAAATGAACTGTTGACGAAATTGCCCTAACTTTAGTCGTTTAGTCGATTTTGTTTCGGCAAAGACCTCCTCACTTCAGTCCTTACAATTACACAAAGGTATTTACTTATCTAGAATTATGCATATTCATATGCTATTTGGGCACATTTTCCCTCTTGCAGTTTCTATTGCAGTTAATGACATTGTTCGCAGATACTATATTTTTTATCAAGATTGAAGAGAAAAAGAAGTATAGACTGATTCAAAGTCTTGAAGAAAAAGATAGTATCTGCGAACTATACCAATAACTTCAGTAGAAATCATAACATTATATATATATATATATATATATATATATATATAATATATGATTATATATATATATATATATATATATATACTATATATATATATATATAATATATATATATATATATATATATATATATATATATATATATATATATATATTATATATATACAATGGATGATTTCTATTGAAGGTATTGGTATAGTTCGCAGATACTATCTTTCTCCTGAAGACTTTGAAAGAGTCTATACCTCTTTTTCTGCCATAACTAAATAGGTTAGTCAACTTTTTATCCATCATAACAACCAAGACTGAATTTGAATAAGTCGCAGATTTGTATGATCTGCAACTTAAATATCTAATGGAATAGACGGATAGACAAGACAGCATGCCAGTCTGGTCTCCATAATCATCTCCAGCTAAGAAGATAAACAGCTCCTCTAACAAGTTCCGGGCATGTCTCCAAAGCTTCCATGTTGTTTTTCCACCGATCTAGCCTCGGTAACGCCACTGAAGCAGACAAGGGGGGGGGGGGGGGGGGGGGGGGGGGGGGGGGGCGCTTGTTTTGAGTCAAAATGGCGCTCCCTCAAGGAATAATATTGACGCCTCGAGACTTTGCCCCAAAAGAAGGTGTTATCTTAGCTTTTCCCCTGACGACTGAAGCCTCTTTTTATCTTCGTCAGGTCGGGGGTAGAGGTAAGGGGGCCTGGGCGTAGATGGGTGTAACTTGCCTGTTACTTAACGAGGGGATGATTTCTTGTTTTGTCAAGGACAAAGTGGTAGGCTTTAAGGCATTTTAAGCATTTTTCTTTTCCTTTTTATCTTGAAGAATGCCCGCCGTGTTTGGTTTTACGTACTAATGTGCCTTTCTATTTACCTGACTGCCATACGGGGATTCTCGGATGTATTGACGCAGTCGCAAAATATAACGATCGTCAAAATATATTGAATTATTTTACAGGTTACAGCCAATGTATAATAATTCCAAGTGAAATTATTTCACGAATATTCCACTTATCGAATACTTGTACCTCTTCAGCCAAAAGAGGAAAACCTAATATGACAGAAAAAGTGATATATTTATGACTTCTAATGGCCCTTGCACATTTTTGTTGAAATTCTACTCGTCAAAATGAAACCAAAGCGAATATTGGCAATTTTATAACAAAGGGTGAGGTAGTGTTTTCCTTTCTTTTTAACTTAAAAATTATAGTTATTTATCCCAGTCAATAGAGTAAACCATAAGCGACGGAAAAAGGGAATATTATTACTTTTAATGATGTGTGCGTTAGGTAGGGCGTAGGACCATCACAATGCAACCACAATGAATTAGAACATGCACAGACTGGGCAACATATAAGCACATACAAATACTTAAACATGCTCTACACAACACACACTATATATATATATATATATATATATATATATATATATATATATATATATATATATATATATATATATATATGCGTCAGACAGGTTCCCCCTATACTTTAACTTTTCCCATAATGATATAAACCTCCAATTCTTGTCTCTCCAGTGGCTGAAGAAGGTCAACCCCGAGTCGTTTGAGGGCGGCAAGATCCCCAACAAGACCATACCGATCGGCAACCAACACTACCGACGGGTCGAGACGGCAGCGCCTGTCGTGGCGAAGGGTGGCAACACCTACCTCTCCAAACTGACGATCGTCAGGGCGGTGCCAGAGGACGCGGGGATCTACGCCTGCCTCGGTGCCAACAACCTCGGCTACGACTACAGAGAGGCGCACCTGACCGTCTTGAGCAGGCGAGATGGAGGTGAGGGCTCTCGTGGAATTCTCTAAGTATGGGTTTAGACTCTTTATGGGAGCTGGTGGCTTAACGGTCTGTTTTCATGGGATCCGATAGTGTAATGCTCAGTTTTTATGGGATCGAGTAGTGGAAAGGTCGAGTTTTCTCGAGATCCGATAGTACTACGTTTAGTTTTTTGCAGTACCCGATTGTGTAATGTTTAAACTTCATGGAAACCAATAGGTTTTTATGGGGTCCAATATTCAATTTCCATTAGATTCGACAGTGTAATGTTGAGTCTAATGGAATACCTGACAAGGCTAGTCCTATGAGCAAGATAATATTATATTCACAACATATAAGAGTGAAACAAAACAATCATAATAAAGATAATCTATCTTTGTGCTTATAAAGCCTTTCATATTTTTCTCCGCAGTCCAACGCGCCCCTCCCGTCGGCCCCAAAGAAAAGAACATCAACTGGTTCTTCTTAATCATCCCAGCTGTCGTCATCTTGGTCGTAGTTGTTGTGGCAATCATGTGCCAGGTAAGTACCTAATTATTGAAAACGTGTTACTAACGATAATAATTTACAACTAACATATTTTCAAGTGAAACGTGTTCTTTTAAGTCTCAACACTAGGACGGTGTTTGAACTTTTAATACTACAGGTAACAGTTTTTGGTAACGAAATAGTTATTACGAATACAAAAGTCTGAGGAAAATAGGCTAAGTGAAACTTCTAAGGAAGCATAAGCTAAGTGGTTTAGATAATATTTTGTTGTTATCAGCGGCAGTTTATTTATACAATAAACTTACACTTACGTTACCTCAACTGAAGTAAACTATGCTACTGTAAATTCTGTGTTCAGAGACTTCCATATATATATATATATATATATATATATATATATATATATATATATATATATATATATATATGTATATAATATATATAATATATATATATATATATATATATATAATATATATATATATATATATAATATATATCATCTCTTACATTGCTCTTACAGTATCATTAACTTATTATTAATATTAAAATCAAGTTCATATTCAGGTAAATGATATGAACTATGACACACATCCAAAATACTATATTACCAGTATTGTACATTCCAAAAGCTAAGGGATGCCAAATGCACTGTAATATACTATAGGCAGTATTGACTTCCCCAGCCTCTCAGAAGTCTTGAAGTCTTCTTAATCTTCTCTCTATGATTCCATCCCCTCTCCATCACAGCCGCCCCTGGCCCCCTTTTCTCCTATACCCAACTGAATAGGGACGAGGGATGGAATTTCACATCCCAGTGCATCCGTATTCCATTCGTAACCCAGTCGACTTGGATGGCGGAATTATTTGCCTTTGTAACAGCACCTCAAGTTCCTGGAATTACTGTCTGAAGATTAGTCGATGACTCTGCTCTCTCTCTCTCTCTCTCTCTCTCTCTCTCTCTCTCTCTTCCTTAAAAGATGCTCTTCACATTCCCCCCCCCTCTAAGGCTGTATCCCCACCCCTCATTTTTTTTTCTTTTTTATTTTTTTTTCCTCTGTTACTACGCTCCTCCTTCCTCCCTAAACATTCCCTTCAATCCTCCGTGGTGGAGGATTGAAGGGAATGGCCCTCTGGATGGTTTCTTCTTCTTCTTCTTCTTCTTCTTTTATAAAGAAAAGCCTATTCAATACGAGTGGCAGTTCATCTTCCAGTGGTCAGTACAGGCCATTTAAGGAAAAATTATATTTTCTACTAAGCAGCTATATTATATAAGTGTTTCACTTTCTTGGACAATCTTACCTTTTCCCGAAAGAAAATGAAATAAAAAACAATCCCTGTTATGATATTTTTTTGGATAGTCTCAATATTGTTCTGCCTTTCTGCGTTTTAGCAATGCTAAAGATAACGGATATAAATAGTTTATGCATATTTTTCTCATGTACTTTCAATTTAAGCTTGAACACAGATTGATGATACACATCAAAGATGTCCAGATGTGAGTCATCATCATTAATATTGAATCAATATAAAGAAGTGCAAATACGTAACTATCAAATAAATATACATAAATCAGACATTTTTTTACCATATGCACATACCAACAGCAATACCCACTGGTTACTTCGGGAGCAAGAGTCCGTGCTGGTACAATTTACCTCCCAGCTTAATTTAGAACGAAAATCTGTTGACCAGAGACTCTTTAAAACCTTATGGGAATCGGCCTCACTGGCTGGTGAACAGAAAACCATTCTTGTGATTTAAACTGAAGGGAGTGAGAAAAATTACAGGAAGCAGGTCATTATGATGGTATGGAAACTCAAACGAATGGCAATTCTGACCCTCTAAGCGGGATACCTTTGTCAAGAGCGAATTTTGTTACGATAGGTGGCTTTAAAAAAAACAATTACAAAGAAAGAATAAATAACTTTTTCACAAAAGAGTACATTAATTACTGGTTTTGAGTAGCCAGTATGAATTTGAAAGTAACAGTACAGTTATTATGGTGTTTTACTGTTTTATATGATTAACTAATGGTTTAAAAGACAATGTTTGAAAAAGAAAAAAAAAAAAGAAAAATTATTGGTGATGTAAGTTTTATTCTGAATGGTAAATAAAATATATATAATATATATAATATATATATATATATAGATATATATATATATATATATATATATATTATATATATATATATATATATAGCGGTAGACTAATAGGTACCTCTGTGAATATATTGATAATAATCATATGCTTTACGTCCCCTTGCAAATACGGTATGCCCATATGATGCACTATTAAATACAATATATGGTAAAATATGAAAGTAATAATAACAATATTAATCTAACCTCGTCATAAGGTTTATCATTAACCTTTGGTTAGGGTACGTCGGGCGAATGAGGCTTTGCCTGTCGTCCGAACCCATCGCTCAAAGTCTTGAATGCTTGCTAGTCGTGGCACCAGCTGGCACCCCTTGGCACTATGGCACGTAAGCTGATTAGGCGGTGCACTTTAAAGATCAGCCTATTCTGCCCTCTGCGCACGTGCCCGGCCGTTAACTAGGACCCTCTTAAGTGAGCACCTCCCACCTGCCCGACAACAAACTAGCCGGGCATTTGGCGTTGCTACGCGTTGTTCAGCGTTGTTTCGTAGCCTGTTAAGATTATCCGCGACGACGCACATTCTACAGCAAACTCATGTCACGGTGAATTCCTCAGGTTTACACAAGAGTTGTTTCAAAGCTGTATATTGCTACGAGGAAGAACGAAATATTATATAGTACAATAAAATTTAGAACAGCGTGTAATACTAGCATAGGGAGATTTGGGTACGAATGAAAACAGATGTTTGAGCAGAAAATGCCGAGGCCATCAATTAGGTCATTATTTTTATGTGGCCATTTCTCTCACTCTCTTCCTGGGTTTGTTGAGAAGATCCAGTTAAGACTACTGAGTTTTACTTTGCACCCTAAATATAAATAAGACAAATAAAAAAAATTAAATAAATGAATGAATAAATACATGAATACTTAGAAGTAAACAAGTTACAAAGTGATTTTGTGGGTTTCTTTTTCAATCTTCAGAAGAAAACTGAAAGAAGTTTTTGTTTGGTTAATGAGGCGAATGTTAGTTCAAAGAAATGCATATGAAAACTGGCTTGAATTATATTAGATTTTTATTTCTCACCCACTTTTGGTTTTCGCTTTCCACCCTGATAATTCCATCCAAGGACTTGCATTTTTTTTTACCACTTTTGATAATTGTTACATATAATATATATAAAAATCTTTATCGACTTTTATCCAATATGTATCAATTGCTATTTCTATTTCACGTTCAATTCTTGTTCCATTTGCCAATAATTATTTTTTTCTACTTCATGTAACTCACGTTATTTTATCTTTATCTCTATTCCACGCTTTATCTCTCTCTCTCTCTCTCTCTCTCTCTCTCTCTCTCTCTTACTACGAATTTTTCATCTCCATCTTCGCTATGTATCCACACGAGTCCTTCTCACTCTCTACTCACCCGTTCTTCCTTCATTCAGTTTTTCTCCTCTTCTACCTAGCTACGCCAATGGCAACACACAAATCCTTCTACCGTCTTCATTCTCCACCCCAGTCCATACCCGGGCACCCCACCCCACCCCACGATCTCCCATCCCCCAGATTCTCCCATTCAGTGACACACATAACGGCCCCATCGCTCTCCATCCATCTTGGCGGAGTTGTCAACCTGTTGTCCTGGCTCTGTCTCCATACATCTTGGATGTCTTTTTTACTTCGTTTTTTTTTCGCTTTTTTTTTCTTTATATTTTTTTATCTGTCTTGCATGTCTCCATTTTTTTTCATTTCCGAGTGGTTCGGCTTTTTGTAGGTTTTTAAATGTTACTTTTCCATTGTTGAGTGCACTGATATTTGCAATATTCCTGTTTTTTTTTTATACTACGTTTTCTATTGGGTTGTGCATGCGTTTGGTAAACAGTAATTGAGGTGGTTTTTAAATCTATCTTGACAAAACATATTCATGCAAATTCATAAACAGGTTTTATGAATGCAAATATGTATATAATTGTACATTGGCAATCTACAAGATATGTACACACACACACACACACACACACACACACACAACACACACTTCAGGATTATTGTTACCATTTTAACTTTCTACATATCTCCACCATTTTATTAAACGTCATTCCTGTTCATTTCCTCTTTCAGACAGCATGCTCCCGTCTCTCTGCCTTTCTCACACACACTCACAAAAATATTCTCTCTCTCTCTCTCTCTCTCTCTCTCTCTCTCATTTTTATTGTCATTCTCCTGTTTCAATTTACCCGACCCTCATTCCTGTTATATCCTCTCAACCCCATTCCTCTCTTTCTCTTCCCCCTCCCCTTCTCCTTAATCTGCGTCTTTCCTCTCCCTGCCATCTCCTCTTTCCTCCAAATATTCACGCAACTTTTTCCTTTCCATTTCCATTTTATTAATTTTTTCTTGTTCGTTGTTGTTTTGGAATGTTTCTTTTTCATTTATTTTTATCGATTAATTTGCTGACTTTTCACTGAATGAGTAATTAGATTTGTAATTATATGTGGACCTCTCTCTCTCTCTCTCTCTCTCTCTCTCTCTTCCCAAGTTCAATATGATCCATTAGATTCCATTTTGATAATTTTCTATCGCCCGCTGCAAGAATTAATCTGTTTTCTTTTCATTACCACCATGACAAACAAAACATGGTAATATTGTTTTATTTTCAACGAGGCAATAATGGTATGTTTGCTGCCCTGAAATTAAAGCAAAGTTGACGTGGGTCGGCAAATTCGAACTATCTCCTCTGCGATAATGTTTCTCTGACACCTGTGTCAAAATAAACGTGCTTGTCAGATACAGCGGTGGCTACAAGATTAAAAGCAACGGCGGGAAAGAGAAAACATACAATACAGAGGGACAGCCAAGGATGCAACAGAAATACTTTGAACGTTTATCTTTTCAGTGGAGATAAAATCCCATATCTCCCTATCGAACATTGTTCTTGGGATTTTCTTGCACATTCTCTTCATTTTCGTGAATAAATTAATTCGTTGCACAGACAGAATCAAGCAATATCTGCGCATGCAAAACCAACATGGGCAGAAACATGGTGTGTACGAACGTGTGGTTCATGTGTATGAAGAGATCAGGGTATACCTGAACTTTGATAACGAATGAGTAGTTAAAGGAGAGACAATGTTATTCTCTCCATTGGCGTAGGCAGGATTTCAGTTTCTGAAGGGGGCAGAAATTTTATCTTCGCTCGAAAAAAAAATTATAAATATATATATATATATATATATATATATATATATATATATATATATAATGTATAGTCACATTTCAATTAGTTTTAAAGTAAAAACCATAGGCTTATCATTCCTTTCTTTTATGCTGTTTACATTTTCAATAGTTCAACAAGCCAAATTTATCAAGAGGTAAGCTCTCCCTGGCTACACTTACAGAATACTGGATTCCAACAATTTCGCAACATGACCTCCCCCCCCCCCCCCCACACACACACACATACACACAAATCCCGGTACATGATGGTAGAAGTGTCTTAATTACTCATTACGTTTTCATCGGTCCATTCACTGATAATAACTCGTTTAGTAGGTTTCGTGCGCCATCTACTTAAAGATGTTCAAGGGTCACATGTGAAAGTGTACAATGCAGTGATCTGGATTTGCGGAATTAGCTCGAAACTCTCCGTAATAACACCTACAAATGCATGTATATCTCAGTAGCACACATGTAAGTGCGTACTTGTGATGCGCGCGTGTGCGTCTGTGTCTATGCGCCCGCACTTTCGAACTTCTTATCCCTTAATACTAAAGATTAGAAGAACTTCCCCAGTAAGGCCTTCCGTTAAGCCTAGAGGCCACCGGTGTAATCCATCATAGGACTGTGTGCGTCATCGAGATAGACCCGTGGGAATGAACCTGCTTTTGGGGTATCTGTAGGGACACTTCTATTATCACGTCATTAATCTCGTCCCTAGGTCCTCCTCATTTCTCATACTTGTCTCCTCCTGGCTTCTCCTCCTCCTCCTCCTACTCTACCTCCTCCTCCACCTGCTAATTCCTCAGAGCCTTCTTCTCTTTAATCAATCAACGATCTTCAAGAGAGTTCCAGTCTCTCTCGTTTGTTTTTAATGACCTTTCCTTTATCGTCTCCAGCCAACTATTCACAAAGTGCTTTTTTTTTTTTTTGTTTTTTTTTTTATTCCACTCACTTTTCACGTTTTTCCTTTTATCTCCTCACTACTATAGGCCTACCATTTATCTCTTCTATTTAATTTTTCCTCATTTCTTCCTTACATTCAAACGGGCATATCCCATATATCCCATATCACCTTTTCCTCTCCCTTCTAACTTCAAACGACAAACTTCTCTCTCCCATCTTTTCTTATTTTTTTTTCCTTTTTCCTTAATTTTTTTTTTTCTTGTTTGAGCCAAATCTTTTTGAGCCAAAAAAAAAGTAAATAAATAAATAAAATGCCGTTCTTCCTCCGCCCTTCCGGTTCCTTAAGCCAGAGTTACAAAATAACCCCAATCCCTTCACCTGGTAGGAAGGAAGGTCTGAAAGTCCTTCCTTGGCATTAGAAAACTATAACTCCCCTCCGTCTCGTTAGAAGTGAATGTTGTTGTTCTTCGGCAGTGCATTGTGGGTTGTCAACCAATGTTTTCTTCTTCATTTACGGATGATGTAGATTAAGTTGGCTTTAGCCAGCACAGGCTCTTGCTCCTATAGCAGCCCGTCTCTGACTATTTTCAGAAGTGAGACTATTCGTTGCAGTAAATGAAAAAAATAAAATTACAAGAGAGATTAAAATGCCATTAAACCTAACGCAGTATATCAACTGGAGATGAAACTTAAAGCAGCGAATCTTGGTATAGCCAGAGAAACCAAGGAGGGAAAAGAGAAATCACTGCTTAAAGAAAAAAGGACTTGCAAAGAAAAGGAATGTTGATGTGGGAAAAACAGTACTTAATGTAGAAAAAGACTGGGCAACTGGAAGTACTGTGTAGTAGCTACGGATCTTACGATGACAACAATGCAAATTACGAAAAGTAACTATAATAGATTCATTAAGTAAATTGGTTCGACTTAAAATAATGAATCGAAACAAACCGCAAACATTTTAACGGGAAACAATGGGTTTATCGTATTAAAATAATAATGAGCCGTACCTTGTAAAATAACTTTTATTTGATGTATATATAAATGCAGTGATACCAGAAACACTTTCAATG
>NC_061087.1:79036620-79051620 GCF_015104395.2 Macrobrachium nipponense
CAACATAGTCAAAAGAAGGTTTAATATACAATCTGACACTACCGGATTAGCCATAAGGGCGTTTTTCACTCTATAGAAAGGATGAGTCGCCAGAGGCTAGCCACACTCCTCCTTTTTTCTTTGAGTGAAAATCGCCCTTATGGCTAATCTAGTAGTGTCAGTTTGTATATTAAGCCTTCTTTTGACTATGTTGTTCTTTGTAAAATCAGTTTGCCTCAGTAAAGGGTCCGAACAGGACCGAAAGTACTTGGCTATCTCGCTTTTTCATTTTTTCCTTCGTGGCAAAAAACCTTTATTTATACATAGCATCACGTTTTATATACTTCGTGATCAAGTTATTCATATATATATTATATATATATATATATATATATAATATATATATATATATTATATATATATATATATATATATATATATATATATATAATATCGAGCTACAATGTCCTTTAATATCTAATTCGCTCTACCTCGGAATTAATATATTTTCATATATGCTTAACCGAAGGGGAATTTTTTTCTCGATAATAGACTTGCCTGGATCGGGACGCGAACCCAGGATCCTTTCAAATCCAGGAACGTCAGTGAAGCTTTTACCTACTACACTACCGTAGGTTAAAGCTTCACTGACGTTCCTGGATTTGAAAGGATCCTGGGTTTCGCGTCCCGATCCAGGCAAGTCTATTATCGAGAAAAAATTCCCCTTCGGTTAAGCATATATGAAAATATATTAATTCCGAGGTAGAGCGAATTAAATATTAAAGGACATTGTAGCTCGATATATGTATAATGAACACGGAAAAGTGATATGACTTATATATATATATATATATATATATATATATATATATATATATATATATATATATATATATATATATATATATGTATATATAAATCTACGGTGAATGTGCGTGGCTGTCTTCTCTAATGCCTCGAAAGTCTCCCGTACACCATTATGATTTTTGTATTACATATAATTAGCAGTTACCATTTTATTCTACTTCACTTCCTCTCTCTCTTTGTTTTTTACACGAGTTCATTGTTCAATTTCTATTCAGTTGGACAAATTCATTTTGTTATCAGGAGTTGTGAGGCTTCAATTCTATCAACATCTTTTTATGACAGCTTTCATGCGTCAATGAAAATCAGAACTTTACTTATCCACTGATGACATTTCATTAGATAAAATAAGTAAAAATTAGGAGTAAATAAAAAATTTAAATTTTTTTTCCATTTAATTGGAAAGTCAACAACTCATGATCTGACCTCCAGCTTACTCGGAACGCATGCAAGATTTTATCCTCACACATATTTTGTAAACGTTATATTTCTAACTTTTAATGTAAATAAACATGTGCTAATAAAATCCACAGTCAAATAGAGCCTTGCTATACCTACGAAGTTTAAAATAAATACGCTATATATTATATGAAATAAGTTTTCTGTATTGTTCAGAAAGAACATTATTTTTTTTCTACATTTTCATTCTAATAAATACATCATACATATCCTATCCTAAAATTCCTGTATCTTTAACTCAACGCGAAATACCTTTTTCAGACCTTGTTAGGCTCTTCCATAGACCTTTCCTAATCCACCCCCCCCCCAACAACAAGAGCAACAACAAAGCCGTTTCTACGGCTTACTCCTCGAGTAAGCGAAAATAATCAAAGGATTCGTGATGATAAAGACAGCCTCTGTTTACGTTACTTAATGATATTAATCCATCTTATGTCATTCGAAAAAAAATCTGGTTGAGTAAATAGTATAAAACGCTATTAATCTATCGATTTTCTTTTATGAGAATTAGAAAAGAAACATATTTTTTTAAATTTTTATTTTTATTTGTTGGCGTCCTTTTACTTAAGAGAAATTTGATTTATAAAAGACAAATAATGAACGGAAATTAGAATAAATACAACGAGGCAATTTATTCGAAAATCGAAGGGGAAAAAAAAAAGAAGTCTGAAAACATGCAAGTAAAGAAATGATCTAATAGCGTTCTTTCGCTGCCAAGATAAAAAAAAAAAAATATAGCGAAAGAAAGAATTAAGAAAGAAGGATACGGAAATAAGAAGAAAATAGTAAAGCAAAGGACACAAGCAATGCAGACAAAGCAAAAAAAAAAAAAAAAGTAACTTTCTGCAACTTCAGCTGATCATTTCATTGAGGACCGAATAATTAGTCAACAAAAAAGAAAGAGAGAGAGAGAGAGAGAGAGAGAGAGAGAGAGAGAGAGTGAACAATGCAATTAACCTGTGGAAACATTTTCTGTACATTTGAAATTAGCTTCGCCTTTCCGCTCCTTTTTTCCCCTCTTTCCTCAGTAATCTATTACTTGCTTTACAGCAAGCCCTTTATTAACACAATATTGGTGTTCTTAATTAAGCCGTTCTTTAGGCAAATACTGTATTAGCATTTGCCAAGGAAGTGCAAATGAAAGTCCTGTTTATGCAGAGGAAAAAAAAGCGTCTTGGTATCTACATCGCTTTGAATTCGTGTTACATATATAAATATTTTTCTCTCATTAATTACGCACGTGCTAATTTTTTAAGTAAGCTCATGATGTATTCGTTCACCTCTCAAATTATGTACAGTTCTCGTAGGTAAACGGAATATATATGGTTAAATATTCACATCAAGATGAATAAACAAACGCAAATTTACCAAGCCAATAATATAGTATTTTAGCATTAAAGTTGCCACTTATGAGAGAAAGAACAACTAAATTACAAAGTCCAGACACTTTTTATTTGCTTACTGAACATCACAAACACGAGGATTAGCAGGGCTGATCAATCTTTCATGCCATTCATTCCCAGATTCTGGAATTCTCTTCATAATTCAGTACTCCCAGACTTCTCACTCTCTCTCAAAAAAAAAAAAAAAAAAAAAAAAAAAACAAAAAAAAAAAAAAAAAAATTCGCTTTTATCTTGTTATACCCTTTAAAAACATCTAATAGGGATTATATGTTCTATACTTTATCCTACATTCACACAATGTGGTTTCTTTTCGGACTGTGTATATTTGTATTTTCTGTCACCATCATTGCTGTTTAATTATAAAACTTATCTAAAATTTTATTTTCATCTTGCCTTCATATGTTTTATTAGGGCGTTATGGGGTAAACTTAATTTAGCATACATTCTCTTTCTAAAATCATATGCCTTGCGTTTTCTTTCAAAATCCTCATCCTTTATAAATACGTTTAGACCCAAAATTTATAAGCCAGGTGTATTTTGTTTACACTGACATACTTTATTTCTTCCCTACAGATGAGAAAAACCGCCCCTGACAAACCGGTGGGCGTCTCCCCACCCACACCCGTGCTGAAAGGCGACGACACCTCGGCCCTAGCACCTCTAAATCCAGACTCCCATGGTCACCTGCCACGCCCTCCTGACCTCGTCTATCAGGTGAGACAAACACAGATAAATGAATGGATTTTAACAAAGAGGTCATTCCATTACTTTATCTCAGGCTGAAGTCTTTATTACCACACAGCAGAATTATCTTTTCTTCATGGAACTTTGTCTTAATTTATCTCTCTCTCTCCTCTCCTCCCCTCTTCGCTCTCTCTATCTCTCATCTCCTCCTCCCGTCATCTTAATCCACTCTCTCTCGTATCCATCGTTTAACCACATCTCTATACTAGCTCACACACCCTTCCCCCACGTCTGCTCTCCTCTCTCTCTCTCTTCTCTCTATATATATATATATATATATATATATATATATATATATATATATATATATTTTATAATATTTATCTATTTATTTCTACACACACACACAAATATCTTAAGTGCTTCTACATTTTTAATATACATTGGTGTGGGATGTTCGTTTTTCAAGTTGTTTTTTTTTATAACAGTGTTTCCATTAAAAAAATAGTATTCGTAAAATAATAAGCGGTTTATATCTAGGGTAGATCATACGTACTTTATAAATATGCCTGCCATTGAACATCACAATGAAATTACTTTTTAGTTCGGGACGAATAAGAGTGAATGATGCTGTTCATTTGATTATAGGGCATTTAGAATTTTTTTATGGTTGAAACAAAAGTCTGATTTAGATCAAAGAATACTCACAGTCCTGCCTATTTCAAAGATAATTAATGTTGTAGCTACCAAAGGATTTTCAAGTATTGCTTATTTATTAAAATTGACTCATTTCTATGACAGTTCAATAATACCCTCATTTCTCTTAAGCTTCACCTTTAGGTTCCTTATGTATGCGGACATAATTATATAGAAGTAACTCTGTCTTGTGATAGTGCTGAAGTAATTTTGTGTTGTGATACTGATTTAACAATTTCTAAAGTGTATCTTTATCGCTTTGATATCACAACTAGAGACTATGATCTTCCTGTACTATGTTTTTGATCAAATGACTTATTAATCGTTACTTTCTATTCATTTTAGGAGGTCAGCGGATACCCAGGCAACACCATGAGGGGACCTCACACAAACAATTATAAGGACCAGTATCCGAGCCCATATCCGGATTCCTATCCGGATTCCTATCCAGAACCGGCGTACTCCGATCCGTATTCTGGAGAGAGGGGTCCTACAAGGGCTTCTGAGCACAGTTACGCCCGTCTCACTCACCCATCCCATCCTTCGCATCCGTCTCTCGCATCTCATCCTTCCCACACCTCTCACGCGTCCTCCAGCCCACATCTCCCACCCCCCTACGCCCACACTCACGTACATGGACACGCCCATTCACACTCCCACACACACAGACATCCGCAGTATTTCGTTCACTATAATTTATAGAATTTAGTTTAAATCATAAAGGATCGCCAAAACGCTTATTGTATTCGAGAAAACACATTTTCTACGAGAAAATGGAATCGGAAACGAAGTATGTGATTGCTGTAGAAAATGGGAGATTGAAAAAAGAAAGTGGGAAATGGCAGTGCCACCGCCTAAATGCAAACATATATAGAAAGAAGAAAGAGAAAGAGAAAGGGAGAAAGGAGAAAATAACCCCGGTGGTTTGACAAGCATCAAGTGCTGGTTGATGATAAAGTTAACAGACACGGGAGGCGGATTATGAATGACGTATTGTTACAGCCTTCAGGTCTGGGAGAAGACGCGTGATGAAGGTGATGGCCGAGCCAATAGAAAGAATCATGATTAAAGATCTGACGGGTGGCAGGAAGATGGAGAGTCGTTGGTACAAGTGACGGTTTAAAAAGTGCGGACTCATCGTTCCTTTGAGCCTCTGACGGAAGTGTGAATGGATTAATCTTGCTACTGTGTTGGAGGGAGGTGTTAACGATGTCCTTTGTATCTTTTACCAGAGGGACGAGTGGATGAGCGCGGTATGATGTGCGATACCATCTGGATTTCTTAGTTAGCTTTCGGCAGTGACTTGCACAAGCATTTGTCAGGGAATAATGAAAAAATTCAGTGATGCCAAGAGAGTGATGATGAGTGAAAGGGAAAAGTTAATTTCATTTTTTTATGAGAAACACGTTTGTTTTAGGAATTATGAAAAGGTTTTGTACTAACCAGTGATAAGAAATTCCCTTTCATCTCATTGGTGCCAAAGTTGTTAAATCTGAAATGATTGAGAATGAAAAGAACTATATACTAGTTGACGCTACCCCCCTTCATCCATTTCAGTTAACTTGGAAGTAAAAAATGTCCGTCACAATAGAGGTGATATGCCCTACATCAGGTAAAAATGGTTCGATAGTGTTGAACTCGTATAATGCTCCAGAGAGGTCGGTCACAAGTGGGGAATCCCTCAACAGGTAAAGTATATGGGCCCAGGGGGTTTGAATTGGCTTGTAGATTCGGGGAATGAAGTTTTGGTTGTGTATATCAGGAGTGTACTCTCGAAAACAGTTTCTAAGCCTGACCACCGCAGATTTCAGCAACTGGATAAGTGAACGAAATGAAATACGTTCCAACACCAGGAAATTTATCCTTTCGCTGAATGAACGAAGTGAAACTCGTGTCTATGTTTGGACGCACGAAGTCAGTTTCTTAACTGTAAAGCCCTCCTGAAATTGGACCACAGGAAACCGAGATGTTTTGACGGTCAATAAGCTATTTTCTGAGGACGGAAACTAACGGAATTGAGAGAATGAAATTAGTTTCAAGGTATAAGAAAGAGCACGACAGCTGTCATCCAAGTCGGACCTCCCTTCGTGACATTCACCGACTTGAAGCCAATGTCTTTGTCTGAACATAGATGCTACCTGAAATATATTGAGGGCTGACCGAAAGTTTTCTTCAAATGGAATACCGAGATCTGAATTTAGAGAGAAATTTACAATAGGTGTAGATTTTTTTTTTTTTTACTGATCCGACGTCCTAAAAAAATAAAAAAAACAAGAGATAACTCCCTTTTTCCGAAATACCTCCTTACCTTTTAAAAACAGAAGAGATATTTTTCACTAATCAAAGCATCATCTCGCTCCTGACTGTGGGATGTAGGTATATAGTGTGAATAGCAGAAACAAAAATAATGTTCGACTTTCTTGCGTATTCAGAGCAATTGTGTTTACCAGCGACCGAAATATTGATTATCTGTGCCAAGACTCTGTATTATTACTGATAATTTCATAAATTTTAAGACAGTGACGATCATTATGTATATATTATGTATAGTTTCTGTATGATCGAATTATGTGTTTAAGATGACCAGAATCGGCGAACTCTAGACGTAATGAAATCTTGGGTGCTTTTATATAAATGTTCGTGTATATATACATAAATACATACATTCATATATTATTTTTAATGCTATATATATATATATATATTTTATATATATATATATATATATATATATATAAAATATTCCCCCTAGAGGTGGTTGATGTACGCATTTACGCATGAATGTATGTATATGTATATTTAATGTAACGAAAAGTTATTTTTACTAGAGTTCCTTATTAAGTGTGACAGTAAAGTTGTTTCTTTTATTCTATTTATTTTTCAGCGCAAAAGTAATATAATGTAGCTATCCTGTCTATTTTCAAAATGACGAAGTATTACAAATTTGTATTCTAATACTGATTATTTGATACCGTTGTAAACTCGTTCTCAATTAACATAACTTAGAATTCTTCCTATACTGAAATTGTCGTCAAATTGGCTAAAAGATACGGCGTAATCCAATAACCTTTATCAATTATAATTATCAATATCCACATGGATAACATAAAAACAAATAGCACAAAAATAGAAACTTTATTTTTTTTACGGTGCCTTTATTTATTTTGTACCTTAACTAGAATGTACTTATGTAGATTCAACCCTTTAATGAATAAAATTTACTTTTTGAAACAAAAGCAGGCATCCGTGACCATTCGCTCTATTCGGTAAACTTATCTGAAGGTGTTCACAAAATGCATATGAAAACTATAGCAGCAATGCCTTCTCTTTCAAAGTGTGACCACATTCATTTGGACAGTGACTTTGACGCGTTTAAGAACATTAGTCTACACAAGCTGTCCTTCAAATATCTGTCAATTTATGTACACGATTGCTAGAAAATTATATCTTGTATAGGGGATTATTAATCTTGTAACAGTTTTATATTTTATTTATAACATTTTGAATTGAAAGTTACCAATTTTATTTATACCCATTACATGTCTCGGTCAATGTTTTACACAGAAAGGCACACAAACATACGCCCATTATATAATATATTAAGTAATATATATACACATAAAAATATAAAATTTTAGTCTTTCTGTAACTTGAGTTCCTGAGGCCATATTTTTCAACGAACAAATATGGTCGCAAATGCTGGTCATTGTAATTGTAATTATTTTTTATCCTTTTTCGTAGACTGTGATCATTTGTAGGCGTCCAGTAGGATTAAAACTAATACTCTTATTGGCGAGTAAATTAACGAGTCGCATAATGTCAATGTTTTCGTGAAAAAAAAAATAAAAAACAGGTGTTTTGTATTAATGAGTGTATGGCCATTGTAAATGTCTCTAATTACGCACATGTATAATCAGAGTTTAACATATTTTATGATCGTCTGATATGAATGTTTTGTCGACTGTCACATGTATGTTGAAAGAAAACATTCAGAATTGTTCAGGGTTATTATTATTATTATTATTATTATTATTATTATTATTATTATTATTATTATTATTATTATTATTATTCTGACCATGAAATTCTTCCCAATATAATAAAATCAATATCACAGTCTATATATATATATATATATATATATATATATATATATATATATATATATATGTATATGTGTGTATACATGTGTATATATTCATATATGTATATATATATATATATATATATATATACTTCCTCTGTCTTTCAGCTCTTAGAATATCTATGTAGATATAGTGAATGTACTGTAGAGAAATCATTGTCAGTTGTAACTTAGTTTCTCTCTCTCTCTCTCCTCTCTCTCTCTCTCTCTCTCTCTTCTCATCTCTCTCTCTCTATCTCTCTCTCTCTCTCTCTTTCTCTCTCTCTCTCTCTCTCGTATGTATGTTCGTTTGCGTTTTATGTCACCAATAATACTATTCTATTCCATAAGCTGGAGACAAGACTCAAATTGTAAGGAGTATTTTGCACATAAATAGAAAAATAAAAAAATAAAAAAAGGCGACCTTACTTTCCAGCGAAAAGGCAACGTTAACACCTACTGAAATAAGGGCTTACTTATTTTCCAACTGGAAAGTGTACGCTGGCGCTTTGACCTTGCCAACCTTTTCGTGGAATAACCTAAAAGCGGAAAATAAGCCGAAGGTGGAAACTTTTTCCTGCGCAGTATTATTGACTTTTCGCAACTTAAATATGACACACTTGTTTCGTCCTCCAGCTTTTAAGCCATTTCTAATAAGAAAGAATCAATATTTTCTTTTGGTAATTAAACTCATTCTAAAAGTTTTTAAGGTAAACTTACATTTTCGAGTCTGTGCAACTTGTAGTGAGGAAGTCTCAGAATTATTCATGCGAATTCATGAATTTGTTTTATAAGTTTAAAAATATATTACGTTCTAAATATGTTTCTCTTAAATATATGCATCTCTCATCTTCTACATTTGATCGGAATATGCAAATCTTTTCCGGAGATCTATGCTTAAATTGAGCTTCACATTTATCTATTTGTGTAATAAGACCTTCAGCTCATTATTGCAATGCAACATCTACTTGATTTATTAAGCGTTCATTCAGAAATGAAACAAATGAAAAGCACTCTTCGGTAGCATAATTCCGTTAACACCAGCCAGTATGATATACTTAATTTATAAATAAATCTATAAATTCTGTTACAGAATTTCGGGGTATTATTGTAAATCAAAGGAAATTATAAAATCTAGGGCCCTAAGAGCGCATGCCTCTTCCAACACCAAGTCCTCTATACACAATTTTCTAAAAGCCTGTTAGAGTCAAAAGACCTAATATTCAGTAGTTCTGTCCAGAAAAATGATTATTTAATCACTTTTTTATCAGATAAAACTAGAAAATCTCCAATGACAAGACCGACGAATGCATATTTCTATCTGTCAGATTCAGTCCGAGTTTATTATAAGATCTGGTGTCCACTGGTTTTGAACAACAATACCGATAATCATTTAATTCCCCTGTCAACCGCACCACAGTGTATCCCGACAGCGCCTACCTAAGACAACGCCAGCCCCAAGGTATATAGAATTGGCCAGCCCCTCCGAACACTTATTCTTAACCAACTGATCCGGAACTAGAGCATATTTGTTGACTGAAAGAAGAAATGACCTCCATCATACTTCATTCAAGAGGTCCGGTCGAATACGGTTTCTATTTTCTTCAGTAATAAAATAACTGAAAGTAGGTTCTAATTAACATCTCTGGAATATAGCACACCCACTTTGAATAAATTCTCCAAATACTTCACTAAAAATGATCTCGTTAAATACGGTGTTCATTTTCTTAGTGTTGAAACTAGGGAAAACTAAGCTCTAATCAACACTTCCCTGGGATTTATCCCCCACAACTTGAAGTAAATGATCCAAGCAATTCCCTGAAATTCTTGGGTACCTTTCTGAGATCCCATGTACGCAGAGAGAATGGATGGCAAACTAACCAACGAACAAACAAGGAAGATAAACTAATCACATACTGACAGAGGTACACACTCAACTTCCTCCCTATTTTGGAGAAGATAATACTATCATTATACTACTCTCGTTATGCAATACAACATGCGTAAAGACAAGAATGAATTCGTGATTTGCGGTGATACGCGGAGTGATAAGATGGAGGTACGCAATACATCACATAACTTGGAGTTGCGTATCATAAAAGTACAACGATGGAATAAGAATCAATACTATCTGTTGATGGGATACTGGTTATTATTACGTCGTCCCGGTATAAAGGAGAGAGAGAGAGAGAGAGAGAGAGAGAGAGAGAGAGAGAGAGAGAGAGATTATAAGTCATGCCATTAAGTCTACTGCAAATCTTATTTATGCTATGATATATTAAAGCTATATTTTATTAAATGGGTGGAAATTCTTTTTATTCATTCTTATTTGCATAATTTGTGTCATGACTATATCCTTAGAATAATGAATTTCTCTTATCATTGTACTTTTTCCCACTCTTTGCTTTTTCTCAATATTTTTATGACAACAATTCAAAATCAAACAAAAAAAAGGTATTAGCCATTGTAATAAAAATATGAATGACCAGTATATGGCAATAAAAGCCAACAGTATTATCGCAGCATCATGAATTAATCGGAGTTGCCAGTTGATGTCATTTTTCCTGGATATTTGTCGAAAGTTGCCATACGTCGCTATGAGCGTCATTTTCTCTTATACGGTGCGATTGCCAAGTAGTGTTATAAAAAATGTACAAAGCTATTTATACATATTCTATAAATGTGAATGAAGCCATTATTTAATATCGTGCGTTTAGAGTGTAAATATAATGTAAAAGAAATAACTGTCTTTCTATTGGGATAGTGTTCATACACGTATTATACTTGTGGCAAGGAATTTATGTAAATGTTTTACATTTATGTGAAAAGAAAATGTTTTACATTTATGTGGTTTTATTCTATCATGGCCAGTGTGGGCAAATCTTTTATATACAAAAAGTATACATATATTATAAATGCACAACTAAGATTTTATGTTGTAAATAACATTTATCTCCCAATATGAAATTTACATAGATGTATTGACGAAATATACGGACAAATCATATGCTTGTTTGCATTCCCTTTACAAATACTCAGCACTGAAATATATATATATATATATATATATATATATAGTATATATATATATATATTATATATATATATATATATATGAGAGAGAGAGAGAGACAGAGAGAGACAGAGAGAAAGAGAACTTAAAGGATATCCATAATTAATGGATACATATATATATATATAGAGAGAGAGAGAGAGAGAGAGAGAGAGAGAGAGAGAGAGAGAGAGAGAACTTATATTAAAGGGTGTGGAAATCTTTCTACCTTCCCATGCAGAGGAACAGTGAAGTTTTAATTATCAAGGAATGTTTATTTTTCTTGTTGAGCAAACACGAAATATTGTTTTGAATCTTCATGAAACGAAAAATGGTTTGGGGAACGTTTTTCCTTAAGGAGCAGAGCACAGTAATTGAAATATATAGTATAATAAAAAAAATCGAGATGGAAAAGTCAAATAGTGCTATATAGTATTATTAACTTGATACTATGAACTATAATACTCATTCGTCAAGGGAAATTTTCTTTACGTTGAAATATACTTCATTAAGAAGAAAGGTTTCCTCCTAGAACATTAAAAACATATCTTAGATACTAAATGCTTCTAAAGGCTATTGGGTCTTCTAAGTCATCATGAGAGTGGAGGTACTAGCACTTAAGCCCTGTCTATTTACCTGTCTCTTTCCCTATCTTGTCTGTTTTCCTTAAAATGGAGCGCTGGAGAAACAGACTACAACAATTCATGCATTTATTATTTCATTAAATCACTTTCTATTCAATCTAAATTTCCGTCATAAGACGTATAGCATCTCTCACTTTATAAGAATATCTAATAAGAACATTAGCTGTATTCATATATTAAGATAAAACATAAAAGCAAAAAATAAAATAAACTTGTGTTATGGTATTCAAAAGAAATCTTTTTTTCATCAGAATTCCACGTATATTGAACTGGTGAGTGTTTATTTTCCCTCCCAAGAAGTGAGCAGAGTCCGCTGTGATTAAGAAGATGAAGTAAGAAAGAAGAAAATAAGAAGACGAAGACTTTTAGGAAGGTTTGGGTACGTTCTGCCCGAAACGTATCGTTTTCTGGATAATTAAGAACGGCTCCATTCGGTCTTCATATATATATATATATATATATATATATATAATATATATATATATATATATATATATATATAATATATATATATACATAAATATATATATATATATATATATATATATATATATATATATATATATATATATATATATATATATATATATATATATATATATATATATATATATATATATATGTATATAATATATATACAGACGTGCGGAATTATTTGAACTGTGTCAGTAGAATGAAGCAAACCCAACAACACATTTTTTTTCTATTTTGCCAAACTAATTTTATCACTCTATCAATGTCATGCTCGTAATCCGTCTAAGATCAAAAATCAACCATTGAGATTTTCTCTCAAGGAATTCGACTTTAGCCATAAGTTCTGTATTCATGTCTAGTAAGGAAATACTTATAATAATATCAACGACCACAAAAAATGAAACTAAATCAAATGAAAAATTTATCTGCCATTTATTATTACATTAACGTCAGCAGAACTACAGAATATTAGAAAATCATAAGCTGAAACCTTCGGACATTTTCCAGAACATTAATGTCAGCAAAAAATTAAATAGATAAATAAAATAAAATCAACAACAAAATATTTCAGCCACTTATCAGAATATATATATATATATATTGGAAGGTATTCGGTGCAAACATCGATAATAATATGAAAGTGGAAAAATACAGCCAAGACAATGCTATCAACATCTTAAATGTCATTCACGAAAGGATATGAATTGAAATGAATAGCCAAGTGCAGTGAACATCCATATGAGAAAGAAACATATCAGAAGCAAGACAATACAATGATGCAATCACTGTCAGAATAAGAATGGCACAAGAAAAAAAAAATAAATGTTGGAGGCAGCTGACAGATTATTTTCTATCACTGCAAATAAAGTGAAAAATTAATCTGCTTGAGTACGGAAGAGATCTAGAAATAAATTGCAAATAAATTCTTCATTAACCTATAAAAAATCGAACAGCGAAAATAAAATAATGATTATAAGACTGCAAATGCCGATCCGAACACAAACGACATTTAAAAAAACCAATAAGATCACGTTGCAAAAATCTAGTAAAATACACATAAAAGCAGAAAATCGGCTTTAAAAAAGGTGAAAGAAAATTTTAAAAAAGGTGAAAGGAAATTTTAAAAAAGGTGAAAGAAAATTTTAAAAAAGGTCAAAGGAGAATTAATCGCATAAAATAAAATATGGGACATAATACTGCAAACATCGATCAGAACAAAAACACCAGAAAAAATAATAATACAACATTGCAAACATCTCTTGCAGTATGTAAAAGCAGAAAATTAGCTTTAAAAGGGGGGGGGGGGGCAGGGGGGGGGGGGGGGGCAAGAAAATTCATGAAAAGATGAGCACGTAGCTTTCCCCAGCGTCGGGAGAGGATGAAAAATGCAAACGCAGCCCGACAGAAACCCACAAATGTAACAAGTTAGCTGAAGTTGGTCTCGAAAAACTTCTTCTAATAACAACTTCCACGTTCCTACGGAGTCTCGAAGGCAGCCGCTCCTTTATAAATACTCCGCATATTAAGTGTTGTCTAACTCGGCTAAATAAAAAACCCGTCTCCTGTTCTTTGCTCGGGAGAGAGATAGAGAAAGAGAGAGAGAGAGAGAGAGAGGGGGGGGGGGGGGGGGGGTGGGGGGGGGGGGGGGGGAAGGAAGGTTTCTTTGGGGGTCTCTTTGAGAAATGTTGCATAATAAGAAAGAGTTAAAACTTCAGAAAGTAAATAGGGAAAAGAAAAAGTCAAGATTTGCAGTATAGCATTATCTGGTGTGTGTGTTTTTTTTTTTTTTTTTTTTTTTTTTTATTTCTAGCGATATCCCTAAATTGTTTTACATCTATTTCCTGTATTCGATACGTAATATAAATTTCTTGAATAAAATATCAAATGTAAAAAAATTAAAAACAAAATGTCAATAGTTGCTACAAATTATTATGTATTTATCCATACATTTCTCAAATTATTCGTATTGTGATTTACAAAACATTACGAAAGGTAAAAATATCAATATATCCAAAAATCTTTACAATTATTATCTTTTACGAATTTCCCGTAATATTTTTGAATTGATTTATTATCGTCTAGTTGTGTAAAACACAAAAAAAAAATAACATGTAAAAGAGTAATGCAATATTTACACTTTTACGTGATCTATTTATTTATATAATTCTCGCAGCAATTTGCATACGCTGATTCATATCTACAACAAGTGATCCAACGGAAATAAAATATATAAGAATAAATATCCGAAAAATAACATACAAACGTACTCAGATTTCTCTTTGTCTTGCTTGTGTCAAAAAAATGAAAATACAACGCTCAGATAAGTCTGATATCTATTTAGTTATAAACTCGTAATATTTCTGCTCCGATTTTTTATGAACCAGACATTAATCCTTCGTATGACTGGCTATTACATTTCATGTCATAGGTAATGACACTCTTCAATAATTTAATCCCCAAGCAACACCTCTTGATTCTGAATTTAGATCGGTCTACTCAGAATTGACTGATTTCAGATAATCCAAAAATGCAAAATGTCCGAGCAATAGAAAAAAAACCAGGTACTTTACTTGAAATCTCTCTCTCTCTCTCTCTCTCTCTCTCTCTCTCACACACACAAC
>NC_061087.1:79061620-79064120 GCF_015104395.2 Macrobrachium nipponense
TTTTGAGAAAAACCGAAAAAGAGGGTGGCCTCAAAAAACTCTTCAAAGAAGGTCACAAAGAAATCGTTACTACAGAAGGAATCGATGGAAATATGTTGGTAGCAAATGCTGACTTATATTAATTTCGGAGTTTTACGCTTCACGCGAACAGTATTTCAAAGAAAACATCGTGCCTTCTTCCTTAGAACTTTGAGAGAGAGAGAGAGAGAGAGAGAGAGAGAGAGAGAAAAGTCCTCAAAATAGGACCCAGAGTGATCATTACTACAGAATGAATCGACGAAAAAATGTTGCTAGCAAATACTGACTTACATTAATTTTTCTTTAGAAAGGAGGGAGAGAGAGAGAGAGAGAGAGAGAGAGAGAGAGAGAGAGAGAGAGAGAGAGAGAGAGAGAGAGAGAGAAAATTTTGAGGAAAATCGAAAAAGAGGGTGGCCTTAAAAAAACTCTTCAAAGAAGGTCACAAAGCGCTTCACGCGAACAGTATTTCAAAGAAAACATCGTACCTTCTTCCTTAGAACTTTGAGAGAGAGAGAGAGAGTAGATGAGAGAGAGAGAGAGGAGAAGAGATAGAGAGAGAGAGAGAGAGAGAGAGAGAGAGAGAGAGAGAAAGAGTTAAAAAAGGGTAGCCTCAGTCAAAAAAAAAAGTCCTCAAAAAGGAACCAGAGAGATCATTACTACAGAATGAATCGACGGAAAATGTTGCTAGCAAATACTGACTTACATTAATTTTTCTTGAGAACGAAGAAAGAGAGAGAGAGAGAGAGAGAGAGAGAGAGAGAGAGAGAGAGAGAGAGAGAGAGTATTTTGAGAAAAATCGAAAAAGGGGGTGGCCTCAGTCAAAAAATAATAAATAAATAAATAAAATTAAATTAAAAGAAAAAAAAGTCCTCAAAAAAGGACTCAAGACAGAGAGAACACTTTGAACATGTCTAAAGATGATGATGATGATGATCATGTTCATGAGAGAGAGAGAGAGAGAGAGAGAGAGAGAGAGAGAGAATTATGTTTTGGATATCATGCATACAATACACACGAAAAGTACCGAAAATAAAGAGCAGAAGAAAGCTGCTGCCGAGGTTAACAAAGGCGGAAGATTTCAAGGTAACCCCATTATAAGGCTGGCAGGTGGATGCGTCTCGCCTTTAGTCGACTACTGAAGGAGGGAGGCTAATGACCCATGATCCTTTCCCTCCATTCTTCTCTCTCCTTCCTGACCCAGGCTGCCAAATTATCCGTTCTCTATCTCGCCTCCTTTTTATTCGCCCAAGTTCTCAGGATCTCCTGTCCTTACAGACAGAGCCCCGTGGGGACCCTACCCACCTCGACCACCTCCCTCTATATGAACCCCGTGTCTCCCGGCTCAGCCGTTAACAGGGAAAGAGCCGTTGCAGAGGCTTTACTTCCGTCTTGTTTGCATACGTATAGGGGTTGTTTACTTCCGCCCCTTCTCCTGTTTGCCTTTAAGAACTTGATGGTGTCAATTAAGGAGAGGGTTACGTTTTGTGTCCGTCTTAGAATGCCCGGTGCAGTTGTACTTTGTTGTCTATCTTTTCTTCAGATTTCGTCATTATTTTAGCAGATGATTATGCTCTTATCTTTATGTTCCCTGATATGCATAATTTTTTCGTTGTTATCTAGAAAGGGTTGACGTATTGTGGCTATTCCAGACATCTTGTGAAGCATGGCATTGTGTGATTCACAGAAAGTAAATAAAACACTCGAAAAAGGAAAACTGGTCGTAACCAAAATTATATAAAAAGTCTTCGTTTCTGTCGTTTTCACCGTGTTTCTAATTCTTCTTTTGAATCTATATACATCTCCCATTTTCTACTCTCATATTGTTTTTCATTTAATATTTCACTAATTTCAAATTCTTAAGTGAATGCTAATACATCCTGATAACGAGAATTTGCTTAAGTTGGTATAATCGCCATGAGATCTCAATGTGATTTTGATCATTTAGCAAAATTCATCAATAAGCAAACAGAACAAAATAAATAGATCTGCCATATTCCTTTTATTCCAGAAAGTTGAGATCATATTACATTTTATTACCTTAGACGAGGCATATCGAAAATGCCACAAACCATCATTTGTTGGCTGAATGAGGTATTTCTTTGATGCCTTGAAAGTTTTCTCCAGTGGGGTCGAATCCTTCTAGATTTATCAGAATTATTCACCAATCTCCTTCAAGTCCGTAATTGTTTGAACATGTCACATAATGGCATCGCTTCCAAATGCCTTTGATAATGGAGTCGGAGTTTACTTTGTATTCAACCCGTCATCTGAGAAAATGGGCCGTCAAATAAGGGCTCAAGGGAAACGTTCATCTGAATAGAAATGTTGGCGGAGAAACGTTTCACTTTCGAGAGTCGTTAGCTCGACAACATTTCTGATGGGCGCATCAGCACTTGTATCATTATTCTGATAAACAAATGTTTTGCAATAGCAGTTTTGTGGGAGCATACAGAATTCTTCTGAACCTGCCAACAACTATGAC
>NC_061087.1:79069120-79076620 GCF_015104395.2 Macrobrachium nipponense
GTACTGAAGGGAAGTACAAGTACAAAACTTTACAGACGTAAACAAAGAATTCCATTAAATATTTTTTTTTTTTTTATAATTATTTACCAGTTACTATGCAGTTGATTTTCAAGGTTACGGTACTGAGCTGCAACAACAAAATACATTATACATTAGCTGCAAAAGAACTTAATGAGATGGCTGAAACTGTTTTTCATCTACTAGCATAGTTTTTGCCTAAGGTCAGCTTCCACATTCATTCGAGACCCGTGGAGAGCACGTACCCCCTGAAAGACCCTTGTCCTACCCCCAGGTTGAAAACCCCTGCTCTAGACCGACCTAAATATTTTATAACTGGCATACGCTGGCCTTAACATTTGCTAAATTAGTATTAACAGTTTCAAGCTGGCACCTTAATGCTTTCAGCTGTTATGCATTTAAGATCAAAATTTTTTTATAGTGACCTTAATTTTTTGCAGCTGGCAGAAGCTGACATTAACATTTGCAAGACAGACCTTACCATTTTCCAGCTGATATAAGCTGAGAGTATCATTTTCTGTACTGACCTTAATATTTTCAGCTGGCATAAACTACAGTTAGAGTTTTCTAGACTGACATTTCTTTCTACTGTTATAAACTAAAGTTAATTTTTTTTTAGATTGACCTTAATATTTTGCAGCTGGCATAAGCTGACATTAACATTTGCTAGACAGACCTTACCATTTTCCAGCTGGCATAAGCTGATATTATGTGGGCTGACCTTAATAAGTTCCAGCTTTTATAAGCTGACGTTAACATTTTCTAGGCTGACTTTAAGACTCCCCAGCTGGCATAGGCTGACGCTAACATTTTATAGACTGACCTTAATATTTTCAAGCTGGCATGGGCTGTTAATTTTCTCGGGTGGCCTTTATATTTTCCAGCTGGCCTAAGCTTACGTTATCACCTATGGACAGTGTCAACGTTTTCAAGGCTAGTGAGGGTTGGCATGCTTGTTTTAGGTGGTAAGAGCTGGCGTTAACTCTATCAAGATGGGTAAGGGCTGTTATTTACATGTTCAGTGAGATACTGTCTGCGTAACATTTTCAGGCATTGTAAATATTTGCATGACCATTTCTACGCTAGCATGGTATACTGTTCACCTTTTTTAAACCTTAAGAGTGAAGATGACAAAATCTAGGCTGTCACGACTGATGTTACAGTTTTATAAGTTGAAAATGCTAGATATGAATGTTTTCAAGGCTGGTAAGGACGGACGTTAATGGTTTCAAAAGAAAAATGGAGCCCTGTATATCTGCATTCCTACATAATAACCCCCAAGTGTGCGTCTGTGATTGTTCCTGTTACAGTGTGGCGCTCATGAATATGCATAAATGTATTTGTACAAATATATTGTATTTGAACGTATTTGCTGACTCGCAGAACAGATTCCGGCGTCATAAAGTATATGACTAAATACTTTAATTTCCTAACATTTTTTTTAAATCCTTCTAAATATTTGCAGACAGAGATCTTTACATAGATGTTGCCCAAGAAATTGAACGATTTCTTTTATAAATAATAGCCTAAGCATTTTCTGCTGGTGTAAACGGAGTAAGATTTCGATTATATTTAACATTTTCAACAGTTGAGAGGTCATCAACATACGACACAAACGGCCTATTCAAATGTTAAAAACTATGTGCGGTGATTCATCAGCATGAAGGGACTCTATGAAGCTGTTGATAACATAGTATGATTGCAGGAATCACTTTTCCAAAATTATATTTTCGTTTCCATTTTGAATGCGAATTAACTATGCAAGTACATAATGGACTCAATCCTTCTCAGTTTTTATAAGAACTGTAAGAAACGGGAAACGAAAGTTCTTTTGGCGCTGGTAACAATGTCTCAAAAACAACACGTAAACTTATAATGAAATATCAAGAACTAACTTCACTGTGATTCAAAATCCTCAGAGAAATTCTAAGAAGAACTACCCCAACAGTCACTTGATAAAACCTTCTCTTCCAAATTTTCTTCAGAGTCCTTGCTACCTATTAAATAAATCAGTTACCTTTTATCCACTCCATCATCAATTACTTTACAGCACAAATAGATTATGAATTGATCACTTCCATTTTTCCACCATCCAAGGAGATTCATCCTCACAACAGCGCTCTTACTAAAATTCCCTAAAAATTTCCTTTCTCCTGTTACAACAAGCTGTCTCTTACCTCTTTCGCGAGCCTCTGCAGCTTCCCATCATTATTACCAACTGATTGTGTCATTTACAAACCTTACGCAATTTGCATGCCATTCGCAACTTTTTTCTGTTAAAATTTACAGAACTGGATGCTACTACCTAGGTTATTCAGCTTTACTCAACATTATTTTATGACTCTCTCTCTCTCTCTCTCTCTCTCTCCTCTCTCTCTGTTCTCTCTCTTTCTCCTCTCCTTCCTCTCTCTCTCTCTCTCTCTCTCTCTCCTTTATTCACAGAGTAAATAAGTATCTAATGAAATTTGATATAATTAGAGTAAAAACACAGTAGATGAAGATAAATATAAGTTGAATGAAATATAACAATCCGAAGATATATTATATTATATATGTAATGTATTTTTATTTTACATATAAGTATAATATATATATATATATATATATATATATATATATAATATTATATATATATATATATATATAATATATATATATATATATATATATATAAAGAAGCATGAATAATAAGCGCCATCGAACCAAAGAAGCCGGTTTACCTCCACTAATGATGCATTGATAATAAGAGTAGCTGCTCGGGAAGCCTTTCCCTGAAGCATTATGGAAAATGCTAATAAGCTGTAAATGGGACTGTTCAAAACATGTAGGTTTACTTGAAGCTATCAAATGCATAGCAAAGACAAAGAAGAGAAGGGGATCTGAGTTACATAAGGGAACTGGCTCTTAAGAAGTTTTGACTGACGGGTGGTAATAGAGAAAGAGAAAGAAATGGGGAAATGCGGATTATGCTTATTTTTTTATTTTTGGAGAGAGAGAGAGAGAGAGAGAGAGAGAGAGAGAGAGAGAGAGAGAGGCTAATATTCAAAGAGAGAAAGAAAATGGGGGAAATATTGCTTATATTTTGCGTTATTTTATTTTTTTGATTTTGAAGAGAGAGAGAGAGAGAGAGGAGAGAGAGAGAGACGAGAGAGAGAGAGAGAGAGAGCTAATGGTCAGAGAAAAAGAAATGGGGAAATGGGGAAATGCGGTTTATGCTTTTTTTATTTTTTTATTTTTTCATTTATCTATTTATTTTTTATTATTTTTTTATTTATTTTTTTGAAGAGAGAGAGAGAGAGAGAGAGAGAGAGAGAGATAGAGAGAGAGAGAGAGAGAGGATTCACGACGTAAGGATGTTCCGGTGGACAGACGGGGTTATGCAAAACTCTCCAAGAGGGGCCGTAAAATCCAAAGGATCTGGGAACGCTCCAAGTCCAATAGCTGAATTTCTGGAAGCGTGGCCAGTTTGCTGGAATGGACGTGATTACGCTTGGCTAAAGGCGGTGTCACAAGAGCACTTTTTCTCGTGTCTCTCCGGTGTCACATGATCTAATTTTCCGTTATCATACTAGCATTTTTGGGAACATCCCTCCAATGTCCAAAAACACTCCCGAGTGAACTTTTCGGAATTTTTCTAGTGCAATACAAGCACGTTTCCTCGGAACTTTTCTTTTTTCGTTATCACACGAACACTTTTTGTAACATCTTTCCAGTGTCAAAGAAGCACATTTTACAGTGTCACCCGAGCACTTTTTCTCGCATCTTTCCGTTGTCTAACGAGTGGGTATTCAGGAATCTTTTTAGTGTCATACGAGTATCTGGCTTCTTTAGGAATCTCGATATCAAACACTGTTCCCCATCAGCTTCCTCATTCCTCATTTTACTATTGGGGTAAAAACTTGAATTTTCACTCCGTTTGTAAGGGCGTCACATATGAGTGTTGACGCCTTATTGCCACGCATGGCAATAAAATGCTACAGAGAGCCTCAGTACTTTACCGCATCATCCAGTTACGTTATTTATATATATATATGTATATATATATATATATATATATATATATATATATATATATATATATATATATCTATATATATATAATATATATATATATATATATATATATATATATATATATATATATATGTATATATATATATATATATATATATATATATATATATATATATATATATATGTATATATATTAATAAAGTGGGCCGATTGGGCATATTTTAGGATTTTTTTAAGGCTGATTCGAAGGACTTAGATTTTTTTTGTGCTGGAAATTGGAACAAGACGTATCTACAGAAGTTGGACATCTCGATGTGGAGAGACAAATGAAAAGAATGAAGGACTAGTAAGAAAGCATCATACCTCGAATAACCCTTCAGCATTACACCCTCCAGGCTGGAGCACTGCATCACATCTCCACAACTTCATGATTCCATTGTGACCTGCAACATTCGCTACGATTTTGCAACGGGCTGCGATCACATCCCTTTCCAGGTGTCATTCAGTACCCCATCCCTCCCTACCGTGAACCCCCTAACTGACCCCCCACCAGCTGTAACCTGTGATTTTAAAAACTAACAGGAAACCAGATACTTTAGGGCGACCACGGAAACCAGGTTGCGGTCAATAGTTCAACCGGCAGACGCCTTACTTTATGCTAACGCAAATTGTAGAAATGACCACCACAGGAGGGATCTGCATGAATTCTATTCGAACATAAATTCCGCTATGCTTGCTTCGGGCAGGGCTACCTTTAGATTTCGCCAAGGTAATTCTCGTAATATTCCTGGATGGATTGACATGATTAATTAAAGATCTGCATTCATATTCACGAGAAATGTTTTTGCTGTGGAGGCAAAATGGTAGCCCGAGGGAAGGACACTGCATTACTAATGAGACAGGCGAGAGCGCAATTCAAACTTGCTCTTAAGCTGCAGATTAAATGAAAAGCAACTAAGAGCCGATGCAATGTCTAGAAATGCAGAATCCAGTGATTATCCTCGTCTTTGGAAAGACATTCAATCCCTAAATCCCAAAATCAAAAGGCTATCACAGAGTAGGAAAAGCAGTAGGTGACGAGGCTATCGCAAGTATGTGGGGCGATCACTTCAGCAATATCCTAAATTGCATAAACGATCAAGACACCCGAAGGGATGTAAATAACCTCCTTACTGATAACATTCAATTTCATTTCGCAGATCGTATTACGCCAGGTAACATCAGCAATACCATAAACACCCTACCTTAATAATAAACAGCCCAGGTGCGCTTGTCTTCCTGCAAAAGCTTTCAAATTCTGAAATTCAATCATTTACATTTTGCTAGCTGCCCTATTCAATGAGAGCATATTTCCACCAGTTTCTTCCAGACTCGCTACTCGTAATTCACTTAATATCATTAATCAAAAACAAGCTAAAGGATGCAGCTGACCCTGCCAAATGCCGGCAAATTGCAATCACTACGATCGCGTCGAAGGTAATACGTGAGTCGGTTGTTCTGGGGAGACTTCTCCCTTTTCTACACACAACTGACAACCACTTCGGATTTGAAGCAAACCACTACATACTGAAAGAATTGCTGAACTATCGCCCATCATCATTCTCTCCAGTTTTCCTCTTTTGTAGGCGTGGGAAAAGCATTTGACAGAGTAAACTACCTGAAGCTTTTCCTGAAGCTGCTAAAAAAAGGCACACCTCTATATTTAATTAACATTTTATATTGCTGGTTCTCCATACAGCAATTCTGTGCCCAATGGGGTAACGTAATATCGTACACCTTCGGCTCTCTAAAAGAGCTTCGGCAAGGGTGCATTCTCTCTCCAACCTGTTTAATACGTACACAGATGACCTGAATGTCAAACTGAACTCACTCCCAATCGGGTGCAATATCAACGAAACAACTATAAGCAGCCTCTGTTACGCCAACGATATGGTTTTTATTTCCCCATCAGTGAATGGTCTCCAGCGACTCATCGACACTTGTCGCCAAATGCAGTGGAATTTGATATCCTCTCTAACGAAACCAAGACACAATGCATGTCGCTGTTCCCGAAGATCGCTTAAGCATATTGCAGAACCACAAATCTTCCTCGGAAATCATCAGCTGGAATTTGTGCCCGAATTTCCGTTCTTGGGTCACATTATCACCGACGACCTAAAAGATACGGCAGACATTGAACAGAGGCGTCGTAAACTATGCGCAACTGGCAACAGGATTGCAAGGAGGTTTGCCATCTGTCACCGAGACATGAAACTGCTGCTCTTCCTCTCGTATTGCTACAGTACCTACGGGTGCTCCCTCTGGACGAACTATACCCGAGAGACCAGAGACGTATCACTGTTGCGCGCAATGCCATTTTGAGACACTTTACAAACACTCCTTGCTACCACTCCGCCACACAGGTGTTCATAGAAAACTGCCTAAACAACTTAAAAATCATTATAAGGCGAACAATGTCAAGTCTGATCACCCAGATGCGGAACAGCAGCAATCGCTTATCCAAAGCATCCTAAGGAGTGAGGCAAGAAGATCTAAACTGTGGGAAAGATGGGAAAATGAGGCGTTCGTTCCCTAAATGATTTAATCTCTGTCTTTGCGAAGTGCCATCTGCAGAATCTGTCATTACTATCATATTTCTGCGGTTTTGTTATTACTGATATTCTACTTTTTTCATTATTACTGTGCATATTATCAGTTTACTAATTTTCTACATTTAATTCTCGTATTTATCCCTCTGGAGCTGAATAATGTAACCACCTAAGAATTATATACAATCTGTTCACCAATTATTGTTACTTTTAATGTTTTTTAAAACTACTCTCAATATTATTACTGTTATTACCATTATTATGATTAATATCACCTATATTCCTTCAGCAAATGTATGAATTTGCGGTTTATTCATTTTTTTATCATGTTATCTCATGTATTTAGAATGTGTGTTACTGTCTGTACTTTGTATCCTCCATGTATATGACCTTGAGCTGAAAATTAAAATTTATTATTATTATTATTATTATTATTATTATTATTATTATTATTATTATTATTATTATTATTATTATTATTATTATTATTATTATTTCAAAGAAACCTCATAATCACATGAGTTAATAAAATAAAATGGAAAAGTAAATCCACAGTAATATGTCTGATCTGTTATTTAAAATACAAAGCAGAGAGCTTTCGAAGACCTGCACGGTCCTCCTTGTCAATCTGAATACAATTACTAACAGTGACCATACAAGAACTCTGTTTTTTGACTAGTTTACAAATAGCCTGTTTGATGATGTAGTTGGCTCTTCACGTTATCCCCTCGTTCTCCAACGGCAAACCAGCTAATCGCCTAGATCTTCGAAGTGGCGGTTCGTCTCTTGAATCGTTTGATGTGTTGTCCATAGCAGCTTGGGCGCCTGCAACTAGGGACACGGGATGGGTCTCTGTTACCTGAACGAAAGAAGATGAGGC
>NC_061087.1:79081620-79084120 GCF_015104395.2 Macrobrachium nipponense
TTAAATCTCCTAACTAAAGTGTATTAGATATCAACCCGAGAACATGTTTATTTGTTGTAAATTAAATCTCCAAATTAAAGTGTATTAGATATCAACCCGAGAACAAGTTTATTTGTCATAAATGAATTCTACTAATTAAAGAGTATTAGATATCAACCCGAGAACATGTTTATTTGTTGTAAATGAAATCTCCCAAATAAAGTGTATTAGATATCAACCCGAGAACATGTTTATTTGTTGTAAATGAAATCTCCCAAATAAAGTGTATTAGATATCAACCCGAGAACATGTTTATTTTTTATAAATTAAATCTCCAACTAAAGAGTATTAGATATCAACCCGAGAATATGTTTATTTGTTGTAAATGAAATCTCCAAATTAAAGTGTATTAGATATCAACCCGAGAACAAGTTTATTTGTCATAAATGAAATCTACTAATTAAAGTGTATTAGATATCAACCCGAGAACATGTTTATTTGTTGTAAATGAAAGCTCCCAAATAAAGTGTATTAGATATTAACTCGAGAACATGTTTATTTGCGATACATGAAATCTTCCAACTAAAGTTTATTAGATATTACCTAACCCTACATACAATGACAATGAATGTGTTTGACCGTGTATATTTTGCAGTAATGTGATTTTACTTTTGTTTTAAATGTTGTGTGTGTGTGTGTGTGTGTGTGTGTGTGTGTGGGGTTGGGAGGGGGGGGGGGGTGGCTGTCGATAAGGTGCAGAGTTAAAAAAGACACTGATGTTGCTTTGATATAACTGATGCCTTGGAACCTACGTTCCCTCATCAAGGTGCCATTGCATTTCCAATTTTGAGCATTTATCTTCGAATTCGTCAGCTATTCCAAGCCATAATTTCGTAGAAAAATATGAATGTCAATATGAGGAATGACAATGTAATCATACCGTGAAGAATTATTATTACATAAGGAGCACATTAAAATTTTCATCATAATTTCAAGCTGTCTTTATCCTCTAAAAGCTAAGAGTAATACTTATGATATCCTCATTATAAAACAACTAAACGATAAATATGATAAATATGATAGTTCGAAAATAATTATAATATTCTTTTATAAAATTTTTCTTACAAATATCATCATCCATTTTTTCACAATACATGTCTATTTAACTTTTTATTGTCGTCGTTAACGAAAAATATTTATCTATAAAAAAAATCTACTAAAAATATGAAAAAAAGCATTTACTTTTACTACCAAGTATTATTCGGCTCACTTATTTCCTGTAGGAGAATGGCCGATCATTTATTCGCAACGGGAATGACAAATGAACGAAACGGAATGAAAAAATCTCTCCAGTTGAACAGATTAATATCCCGATTGGCAGAGGTAAACACACCACATTCTATTCTCCAATTTCCTTAATAATCCGTTTCTATCTTCATTAAATGCAATATGAGGCATCATTTTATATTGACTACCAGAGCTTGGAACTCCCATTAAAACCCAATCAAAATGCTTGTATCTGATACTGAGATTAATTGTTTGATAAATATTGCATATGACTACTTCGTATTAATTCATTATCGAAAATGCAATATACCAACTGCCATCATACAGTGAAATATTAGCTGTCAGGACAGGATGCAATTTCATGAGTTACTCCCACTTTATCTCTCGCCACCAATACACATATATATTTATAGGTATGAAAAAAGTGTGGCATCATTTTTGTCACCTATATTAACGCTTTTCACATACGTGATTTATTGTCCAAATATTTTTCAAGCAGCCGAGTCTATTTTAGCAGACAGGGTATTCTGTTTTTCTAATATATTAAATTTGATTTTAAACAAGTTAACTGCGTGATTATTAATCTAATGATTTCCATTCTTAAATACAAACTACGGAAATGGCTACTTGTATTTTGAAATAAAAATTCTAACAGCCATCACCACTTTACTTTAAATACACTTAGTATTTCTGAACGTGCTAACTTCGAAATATTAGTTTTAATTTTAATTCTTAAATATAAAACCATTTTTATGCTCTTAGCTCAGTGTTCAGTGAGAGAGACTGGTGAAATTTTCCCTTGGCAATAATTAAAAGCAAAAAAGTAACAAAAACGGAGGTAAATGCTAAATCATATTTTATTATAATTAACTCGATGTATCATAAACGAAGTGAATGCGATAGAATTATCATAGTTTCCATTGTTTTGGATCTTATGCAAAACACTTATTTGCTTAATTAATCATTTTAATTCCATGATCACAACTGTTTTATGTAGTGTGAATCTTTAAAAATTATGATGATAAACAGGAAAAAAAATCATTTTTGGTAAAGTAGTTAAAATATTAAGAATTGCAACAAGAAGTTTCGTAACTGAATGAAATGAGAGGTATCCTCGCCATCTCTTATAAAATGGACTTGGAAACTTTTGTTCTTTTTTATTTTACGACTTTGTATCTGTCTGTCTATCTTTCTATCTCTCTATCCATCTCTATCTCTCTGTCTGTAACACTCT
>NC_061087.1:79086620-79101620 GCF_015104395.2 Macrobrachium nipponense
AAAGTTTCTTGTCGATATTAATTTTACAACTCTTTGCATGTATTCTTATATTACAGAACTCGGAATTAGAGATTCTGGACCCAGTTCTGTAACTTAACCCAAATGGCTATAATACCGGACTTGTAACAGTCTACGTGAAGAACCAACATAAATACCAAGAAATCTTGGGCATTCAAATTTATATTTGATATTGGACTTCATGAAATCCTGTAATTTGTCCTTGTAATTAAAAAAAACTCAAATTTTTTTGTGGATTTATGGGAATGAGATTAAGTTTTAAAAGACCAAATTCCTTTTCAATAATATTTCTAACTTTCAAACGTAAACTGTCTGAATGAATAAATGGGATGGGTGCATACATGGTTACCTTAGGTACATTAAAATTAAGGCTTGGGTGCTTTTTGGGAAACGAGTTCTTTATAAAATATTCTAAAAGAACCCTGAGTTTTCTGTAATTATCATGTAACAGTGATGATAGTTTCTGCTGAAGAACTGCCATATCTAAATTGCCATAATTGATATTCTTAAGCCTGTGGAAAAGCACCTCAAACGGAAAATAAAAGAATGTAAAATTGGGTCTATATGAAGGCAAACAAAATCCAATCCAGGTGACAACAAAAATTCCTCTCTTTGGCAAGACATATTTTGAGTAGTTAAAAATACATGAATGTCCATTTTCTTTAGTAGGAGTACAAATCCCCAGAGATTTCAATTTTCTCTGGTGACAGGCTTTAACATCCGCGACATATTTGCCCTCGATAGCAGTTCGTCCATTGCATCGTGATAAAATCCAGTATGGTAAAAGGACGATTTGTACAACTTGAACCTCACGAATCTAGGATACACCCCACTAAGTTGGCAAAGAGACAAGAAGTCCAGGTCACATTTTGACTTCTCAAACTTCAATGTACATTTCTCCAATCTTGTAGCGATTTTTAAAACATGTAGAGGATATCTTGGTCTGAGGAGTTGAGCAAAGAGTTGTACCGTTCGTAGTCGAAGTCTCAGAAGAAACAGGAAGGAGAAGAGAAGACGAAACACCACGGACAGCAAACATCACATCAGGAAAACCATAAATAAAAAGTCAGACGACAGTTATGTACAGGTGTTTTATTAAGAAACGTTTCATGTTGTCACCAACACATCATCAGTCTGCAATTGAAATTCACAATTAGAATAAGCTTAAATATTACAATAAAAATCAAATAAACTTAAAAATTACAATAAAAATTAAAATATACTCAGAACGTTAAAATAGAGAATGAGAAGAAAACTACCTATTCATAAAGAAAGACTGAGCTGAGTGACTAAAAACGGTAAGGTTGCACACAACGTCAACCTCCCTGGCCTTCTTGGATATAAAAATAACTAGAGATGACAACCTTTTATACACAAGTGTTTTTAGAAAGAGAACCTTCACTGGGCTCGGGAACAACTTTTTTAGCTCGTGTTTCCGTAATTTTAAGATTAATGCTATATCTACTTTGGTTTTTAGGGCCCTTCGGTACACATCTGATTGGCTCTCCTTTCATCTTGAAGTCGAGTTTCTTTTAGAATATTTTGTAAAGAACTCGATTCCCAAAAAGCTGGTTTTTAACATTATTAGTAAATTGCTAGCGATGTATGCACCCATCCCATTTATTCATTCAGACAGTTTACGTTTGAAAGTTAGAAATATTATTGAAAAGGAATTTGATTTTTTAAAACTTAATTTCATTCCCATGAATCCACAAGAAATTGGAGTTTTTTTAATTACAAGAACAAATTACAGGATTTCATGAGGTCCAATATCATATATAAACTGGAATGCCCAAGATGTCTTGGTATTTATGTTGGTTCTTCACGTAGACTGTTACAAGTCCTGTATTATAGCCATTTGGGATTAACAGAACTGGGTCCAGAATCTCTAATCCCGAGTTCTGTAATATAAGAATACATGCAAAGAGTTGTAAAATTAATATCGACAAGAAACATTTCTCTATTATTGGCACCACAAAGCAAACTACCCATCTAACTACCCTTGAGTCATTGTCTATTAAGCACTTTTCACCTAGTTTAAACTCCAAAACCTTGTCATCTCCTCTCTGGCGTGAGGTTTACTTTGTGTGCAGACCTTACCGTTTTCAGTCTCTCAGCTCTTTCTTTCTTTATGAATAAGTAGTTTTTTTTCTCATTCTCTATTTTAACGTTCTGAGTATATTTTAATTTTTATTTTAACTGATGATGTGTTGGTGACAACATGAAACGTTTCTTAAAAAACACGTGTACACGACTGTCGTCTGATAGGACACCTCTTCCTTTATATTTATGGATTTCCTGATGTGATATATATATATATATTATATATATATATATATATATATATATAATATATATATTTATATATAAATATATATATATACGTAAAAATTGCCGTATTAACATTCTAAAAGGCGATGGAAAAAACCAATAATGTATTCACTAAAAATGTCTATAGTGATAGTAAACGACAGTTTTTAATGCTAAAATACATTATACAATTACGACTGGATAAATTTGAAAGCAATATCTCCTATTAATAAAAGATCATTTCCTAGCATACAAATGAGTAATATAGGTACAGACCAATTTCTGTCTTTATTTATTTATTTATTTATCAAAGTTTATAACAGACGGGTCTTTATACGTATATTACATAGTGATTTTTAGAAATTAATTCGCGTTGTGCAACTGCCAGGAACACAGAAAATCCCATTTTTCTAATCCATTCTGTACGTTTGAAGAATTATTTACGGCTAGTGCAATTGTTCTGAATGATTTAAGTACAGAGAGGTTTGACAGTTCATGTCAAATCAGCTTGGCTTCGATACTCCGATTTATTATTCAATATGAAATAAAAATAAATATGCTTAAAGCAGTGGTCAGTAAGTTAATATATAATTCCGCTCAAATTTTCAAACTTTCCTGCAATAACCAACGAAATAAGTAGGGCAATCTAGAAGTAAACGGAAGTGTAAAATAAGATCATACAATAAAATAGCAGAAATCACATATCTCTTATGAACATCACATATCTCTTATGAACAAAATAGGTAAATAGTCAGTTTAGTCACAGCCTCGTTAAGTAATTAGCAATTTCCAGAATTATTTTCTCTTTAATTAAAAAGTCGATGAAATGAAAATAAGAATTTTAGTTGTAAAATTTTTCTTTCACAAAATGATATATACATTATATTATATATATATATATATATATATATATATATATATATATATATACATATATATATATACATATATATATATATATATATATATATATATATATTGTTACGAAGTGCCAAGTATCTGGTTACCTTGCATCAAATATTACCTCACCAAAAGCCAAACACCTGAACCCTCATAACACGTTTAAACGACTGAATACACTAAAGGCAACAGTGATCCCTTAACACTTACCAGTATTGCAGAAAATCAGACTAAGTTCATCAAAACAGGTGTGAGGTAATCTTGTAAGTAATTAAATTAATCAAAGGGCATCACTCCATCTACAACTTTAAAACTCTAAGTATTTCCCTGATTTCAGAAGTCTAAGTACTTTCCTGGTTCTAAGTCACTTCAATTAAATTGAAGGAAAGCAAATCAATTACCACTCTATGTTTCTACCTAACATGAATATAATCATAATTAAATATATTTATACTGGCGTGTAAGATAAAGAAAACACTTATAAAAATTTTAATACAAAAATTTATTATTAAATTCAAAATTTATAAGTGAAAATTCACAATATCAGGGAAAATTACTGTTACTTGAAAACAAAGTAAAGTTTAATTAATTCTTGAATCAAATTAAGTAAAATTAAATCAAAATCAATTTATCACAAAATTCAAGAAAATTAATTCAATCAAAATTCAACAGTGTTAGGCAATAATTGAAAATTTAAAATTAATTCACAAGTGCTAAACAACAATAAAACTTGAAAAGAATTCTAATTAAATGCAAATCAATTCACAAGTGTTAAATTTAATTAAATGTGCAATGATAAAGCAATGAAAATAACTAAGTCAATTAAATGGTGAATGTAAATGAAAATATAAAATAAAAAGACACACTTCAATAAGAAAATGAATAAGTGCACAAACAATGGAACAGACACAAACACAAAAAATATCAGCAATGTGTAAAAGTGTAAATCTTTTTCATTCAAAACACTGTAACCAACAGTTTTTACCAAACCTTTGTAACAGACAACAGTTCCTATCAATTATTAGTTAAACAGAATTCCTATCCGATATTAGTTAAACACACTCCCTATCCATTATTAGTTGCAACTAATAAAAATATAACACACTTTACCTTTTTTGGTATACCAACTTCTTTCTTTCTCTTGTATATTACACTTTCACAAAAAAACCAGGCGCCGTTACGAAATGTTTGTTCAGATTCCACAAAAGAAATTAAATAAACTAAATAAATTCTAAGAAATATCAAATATAGAATTGTCACAAGTTATGAGTGACCGAATTTACTTTACGTTAATTTAATCTCGATGTCGAGTGAGAGAGAGAGAGAGAGAGAGTGAGAGAGAGAGAGGGAGATCTAACTGCCTCGAGGTCTTAAGATCGAATGAAAATCTCTTCCTTTATGGAAATGACAGAGCAGATGTCTCAAAACGTTCTAGGCACGAAAGCTTCTCGAAAGTTCTGAAATCTGACGCAATCTTACATAAAGAAATGAGTAACATGCACGTGGTACTCGGCAAATACATACACGTACAAGACAAGACTGCTCAACAGATACGTACCCGATTGAAACGGAGGGTAAACGATAATTAAGATTGACATATTTTGATGACCACATAAAAAGAGTCGAGCTCATTATCAAACGCGCTGACAGAGCAGGGAAGCAAACGGATCTCGCAGACTCTAACCTTAAAGTGCTGACATAAAAGTTAAACATTTGCAGCTTTGAAAAGACAAGAATCTCTCTCTTTACGTTATATATATATTCTTTTACAAGACGTTAATGCGAAATCTGAACACACATTCTAAAACATCATATTCTAAGCTATCTAGGAATCTGAAAAAATGTTACACAATCTACAAGACATTTCAAAGAGGGGAAAACATGCATTTTGAAAGTAGCAATATATAATATACCTCCCCCCAGAAGATTTTTTATCACGGTGTTGAATCCAACAATTCGCAACGAGATAAATAATCAGCAACTACATTGTTTTTGCCACTAATGTGCTGCACTCTTAAGTTATACTGTTGCAGGCACAAAGACCACCTGGTCAGTCTTTGATTGTGATTTTTCATTTTCTGGATAAATGACAGTAGATTGTGATCTGACAATATTAATATTTCTTCATTCCTAGGTCTATTCACATACACTTCAAATTTTTTCAATGCAGTGATTAAGGCTAAAGTTTCCTTTTCAATTGTCGAATATGCTTTCTGATGTTTTTTTCAATTTTGTAGACATGAAGCATACAGGATGGTAGATATTATTTTCATCTTCTTGAAGTAGAACAGCTCCAACACCACAGTCTGACGCATCAACTTGTATCACAAATTTCTTGTCGAAGTCTGGAGCTTGAAGTACTGGTCTTGAAGTTAAAATGGCTTTTACCTTCTCAAAGGATTCCTGACACTCTGGAGTCCAAATAAACTTAGCTTTGGGACTAGTCAAGTCTGTCAAGGGAGCTACTACAGCTGAGAAATTTGGGCAAAAACGACGATAGAAACCAGCCATGCCTAAAAATCTCTGTAGCTGTTTCCTGGTAGTAGGTGGGGGTAGCCTTACGGATACCTTCTACATTAGCATTTACTGGAGCAAGAAGGCCTTTCCCAACTTCAAACCCAAGATACTGTACAGTTGCCTTTCCAAACTCACTCTTCTCTAGGTTGATTGTTAATCCTGCTTCTTGTAGTTTCTTGAAAACTTTCTTCAGAATCTTCAGATGTTCTTCCCACGTTGTAGAGTAAATCACTATGTCATCTTGGTATACACCTACTCCTTCTATTGATCCTAACAGTTGATCCATCAATCGTTGAAATGTTGCGGGTGCATTCATCAGACCAAACGGCAGAACAGTATACTGATATAGTCCAAAAGGAGTAATAAAAGCTGACAGCAGCTTCGCATTCTCATCTAAGGGAATTTGATAATATCCTTTCAACAAGTCTATCTTGGAAACAAACTTGGCTTGCCCAATATTATCAAGTAACTGATCTATAAGAGGCAAAGGATAATTATCAGCCACACTAATAGAATTCAGCTTCCTATCATCAGTACACATCCTAAATGAACCATCTGGTTTCTTCACTAACACACATGGAGAACTAAAGTGACTTGAACTGGGTTCTGCTAATCCATGTTGCAGCAAATACTCAACTTCCTTCTTCAAAACATCTCGATGATACGGTGATAAGCGATAGGCTCTTTGCTTGAAAGGTTTTCCATCTTCTTGAATCTTGATTTCATGCTTGGTCAGATCAGTACGTCTAGGCACATCTGAAAAAATTTCTGGAAAACTTCTAATTACGTCACTTAAGTCTTCACCTTGTTCAACACTCAGATGTTTCAATTTATCCTCCAAATTTTCCAAAATTGAAGAATTATTCATCTTGCTTGCAGCTCCCAATTCGTAGCCATCATCGTCTTCTGTAGATAAAGTTGTCTGGGTTACTGACACAGTTTCAGTTTTAGTTTCTGAGAAATAAGGTTTCAAGAGGTTCACATGTATCTTCCTTTGTCTTCTTCTTCTTTCTGGTGTTTCAATCACATAAGTTCTATCACTTAACTTCTGAATTATCTTGTAAGGACCTTGAAATTTATTAGTGAGGGGAAATCTCTTGACAGGTAAGAACACTAATACTTGTTGACCAATACTAAAACTTCTTAGCTTAGTCTTAGCATCAAATCTCCTTTTCATTTTCTCTTGACTCATTTTCAAGTTTTCTAAAGAGAATTTTCTAATCTCTTTCAACCTCTTTCTTAAGTTCTTCACATACTCTGCTTGGCTTTCCTCTTGATTTTCTTCCCAATTTTCTCAAGAATCTTCAACGGTCCTCTCACTTCTCTTCCACAAAAATCATCTCATTAGGTGAACATCCCATACTTTCTTGATAAGCATTCCTAACTTCACACAACATTAATGGTAAACCAACATCCCATTCTCTTCCTGACTCAGAACAATACTTTGTCAGCATACTTTTCAATGTTTGATGGAACCTTTCCAAGGCACCTTGAGTTTCTGGATGATAAGCGGTTGATAACTGTTGTTTCACCCCTAACAAATTCATCACATCCTGGAACAACTTGGAAGTAAAGTTCGTTCCTCTATCACTTTGTACAATTTCTGGTATACCAAACTTTGAGAAAAACTCCACAAGTTTTTCAGCAACTATCTTGGCAGATATGTTTCTAACAGGGATTGCTTCTGGATACCTTGTCACAGGACACATTAATGTCAATAAATACTCATTTCCTTTCTTTGTCTTCGGCAGCGGTCCAACCATATCTATAATCACTTTGCTAAAGGGTTCTCCTCTAACTTCTATAGGTTGTAGGGGGGCTTTCTTGATGGTTTCATTCGGTTTTCCAGCTATCTGGCAGGTATGACACTCACGACAGAACCTGCTAACATCTCTGTGAAGTCCAGGCCAGAAAAAATATTTCATGATCTTCTCCACAGTCTTCTGATTCCCATATGTCCAGACTCATGAGCTACTGCAACCACTTGCTTTCTCAATGAATATGGAATCAAAATTTGATGATATTCGCCCCATACAGCATCTCCTGGTATATCTGTAGGTCTATACTTCCTCATCAGTAAACCTTCCTTCAGATAGTAACAGGTAGGAGTTTGTTGCATCTCTTCTCGATCAACAACTCTGAAGAACAAATCAGTTAACGATGCATCCTTCTTCTGCAAGTCCATCAGCTTCTCTCTTGTCACTTGACCAACTTCAAAGGTTGAATTCTCAATATCTGCTAACTCAGCTACTGTAGTTTCACTACTGTCTTCAGCAACACTTTGACTACTCGGAGTCTCTTCAGGAACATCAGGTTCTTCTTCTTCGTCGTCGTCTTCTTCATCTTCTTGGGAAATCTCTCTTGGTCAGCACTATGGGAAACTTCACTTCCCTGGAATAATTCTTCTAAGCACAAAGATCCTTCACTTGATCCTTCTTGGGTGTGTAAATCCTCAGTTTCTTCACTTACAGTCGTAGTCCTCTTCATACTTCTGGTAGTTACACAACTAGGAAAACAGGTGGGGGTTATTCTTCTCCAACTCTTCTGTAGGACTAATCCTCAATGGTTTGTCTGTCACTACAGGACAAGGAATAAATGGCACACCACCAATTCTTCATTCCCCAACAGAACATGTATACCTTCCACAGCCAGTGAGTCCTTTACAGCAAAATCAACATTCCCTGTCACCAATTCACATGACAGGTGTAAGCGGCATATAGGAGTTACTTCCTCTCCTCCTATACCCTTCAAAATAACTGAATCTCCTGTGAGACTCTTCTCCAACTGAGGGTGAGAACCACGTACTACCACACTATGGTTACTCCCTGTATCACGTAATATCTTGACTGGTACCTGCATACTTCCTTCTTGAGTTGACAGCATACCCTCATAGATATATGGCTTAAAAAGCCTCCACACTGCTTAACCACTCACTGCTTGAAGGTAACATTTCCACTGGTGCTAAACATTCAGCTTGTTTAGTTTCATTCTTCTCTGGAGTCTGATTCTTTCCACACTGCTCTTCGTAGTTTGTTTCACAACTTGACTAACTGGTTTTGACTGCTGTTGATTCCGGTAACACTCTTGACTGTAGTGTCCTACTCTTCCACACTTGAAACAGACAACATTAGGTTTCTGTAACTGTCTTGAAAAACTGGATGAGGATTTCACATTAATTTGCTGAGCTGTATTACCTTGTGTACTCTTAGTAGTATCACTTGAAGGTTTCCCATTAAATTTGTTCCTGTTATTTGGATAAGACTTAAAACCTGGGCGTTGTTGACTCTGGTACTTGACATTGTAATTACGCTTGCTACTGATTATTATTGTAATCTTCACTAAGTGTAGCGGCTTTGTCAAGTTTCTTCACTTCTCTCTCTCTTAAATAAGCTCTTATATGTTCAGGAATTCCCTTAAGATACTGTTCAAGAACAAGTAACTCTTCTAACTCATCAAAAGTTTTAACTTTAGCAGCTTCTACCCAACGTTTGAAACACCTTCTCACTTTGTAAGCATAATCTAAGAAGGTTCCCTTCTCATCTTTTCTTAAATTTCTGAATCCCTCATTGTAGTACTCTGGGGTCATCTGGTAAACTTGTAGCACACTGTGTTTAAGTACCTTGTAGTCTTTACACTGATCAGCTGTTAAGGCTAGATAAGCACTGCTCCCTTTACCAATCAAGACACTTTGTAGCAAAACTGACCATTTATCCTCTGGCCATCCCATACCTGAAGCCACTTTCTCAAAGTGATCAAAAACTCATCTGGAGCTTCTTCAGTAAACTTAGGGATTAACTTCTGTACTCTCACTACATCAAATACAGGGTCTTGATTACCTTGGTTAGGGTTAGACGGTGTTACAGGTAATGTGGATCTAGCTCTTATTAATTCCATTTCCCTTTCATGTCTTGCGATTTCTCTTTCCTCTTTTATTCTTTCTCTTTCCTCTTCTGCTGCTTTTTCTTCTTCTCTTTCTCTTCTTTCTTGTTTTTCCCTGTCTATTCTTCTCTCTTCAGCTTGCATTCTCTCTCTTTCAGCTTGCATTCTCTCTCTTTCAGCAAGCATTTTTAGCTTAATCAAATTCTCTTCTGCTTCAATGCGTCTAAGCTCTAACTCTGCATCACTTTTCTCTTTCTTTTCTGCTTGCTTATTTATGAGATCAGCACGTGCTACATTCAACAACTCTTGAGCCAATTCTAACTCATCTTCATCAGTTATTCTGCCAGAGTTTATCAATGATTCCATAGCAATACATCTTATTTGTGCCTTTACCATACTAGTAGACACATAACCACCACATGCCTCTGCTAAAGCGCTCCACTGTGCTCTAGACAGAGTGGTTTCAGACAAAACTTGGACGGAAGGAGCTGCTAAAAATTCCTGAACATTGAACTGAGCCATTTTCCTCTAAGTTATCAACTTACAATTCAATACAATAAATGCAAAACAAAACTATATGGTCACTCTCCTAAAAAAATATATTCCTAACACCACCAGTATATTCTAGAGTGATAATGAAATCTGCTTTCCCGGGTCTCTGGGCACCATTAAACAATGTTACGAAGTGCCAAGTATCTGGTTACCTTGCATCAAATGTTACCTCACCAAAAGCCAAACACCTGAACCCTCATAACACGTTTAAACGACTGAATACACTAAAGGCAACAGTGATCCCTTAACACTTACCAGTATTGCAGAAAATCAGACTAAGTTCATCAAAACAGGTGTGAGGTAATCTTGTAAGTAATTAAATTAATCAAAGGGCATCACTCCATCTACAACTTTAAAACTCTAAGTATTTCCCTGATTTCAGAAGTCTAAGTACTTTCCTGGTTCTAAGTCACTTCAATTAAATTGAAGGAAAGCAAATCAATTACCACTCTATGTTTCTACCTAACATGAATATAATAATAATTAAAATATTTATTTATACTGGTGTAAGATAAAGAAAACACTTATAAAAATTTCAAATACAAAAATTTATTATTAAATTCAAAATTTATAAGTGAAATTCACAATATCAGGGAAAATTACTGTTACTTGAAAACAAAGTAAAGTTTAATTAATTCTTGAATCAAATTAAGTAAAATTAAATCAAAATTAATTTATCACAAAATTCAAGAAAATTAATTCAATCAAAATTCAACAGTGTTAGGCAATAATTGAAAATTTAAAATTAATTCACAAGTGCTAAACAACAATAAAACTTGAAAAGAATCCTAAGTAAATGCAAATCAATTCACAAGTGTTAAATTTAATTAAATGTGCAATGATAAAGCAATGAAAATAACTAAGTCAATTAAATGGTGAATGTAAATGAAAATATAAAACAAAAAGACACACTTCAATAAGAAAATGAATAAGTGCACAAACAATGGAACAGACACACAAAAAATATCAGCAATGTGTAAAAGTGTAAATCTTTTTCATTCAAAACACTGTAACCAACAGTTTTTACCAAACCTTCGTAACAGACAACAGTTCCTATCAATTATTAGTTAAACAGAATTCCTATCCGATATTAGTTAAACACACTCCCTATCCATTATTAGTTGCAACTAATAAAAATATAACACACTTTACCTTTTTTGGTATACCAACTTCTTTCTTTCTCTTGTATATTACACTTTCACAAAAAAACCAGGCGCCGTTACGAAATGTTTGTTCAGATTCCACAAAAGAAATTAAATAAACTAAATAAATTCTAAGAAATATCAAATATAGAATTTTCACAAGTTATGAGTGACCAAATTTACGTTACGTTAATTTAATCTCGATGTCGAGTGAGAGAGAGAGAAAAGAGCGAGAGAGAGACATGACCAAGAGAAGAGAGAGTGAGAGGAGAGAGAGGGAGATCTAACTGCCTCGAGGTCTTAAGATCGAATGAAAATCTCTTCCTTTATGGAAATGACAGAGCAGATGTCTCAAAACGTTCTAGGCACGAAAGCTTCTCGAAAGTTCTGAAATCTGACGCAATCTTACATAAAGAAATGAGTAACATGCACGTGGTACTCGGCAAATACATACACGTACAAGACAAGACTGCTCAACAGATACGTACCCGATTGAAACGGAGGGTAAACGATAATTAAGATGACATATTTTGATGACCACGTAAAAAGAGTCGAGCTCATTATCAAACGCGCTGACAGAGCAGGGAAGCAAACGGATCTCGCAGACTCTAACCTTAAAGTGCTGACATAAAAGTTAAACATTTGCAGCTTTGAAAAGACAAGGATCTCTCTCTTTACGTTATATATATATTCTTTTACAAGACGTTAATGCGAAATCTGAACACACATTCTAAAACATCCTATTCTAAGCTATCTAGGAATCTGAAAAAATGTTACACAATCTACAAGACATTTCAAAGAGGGGAAAACATGCATTTTGAAAGTAGCAATATATAATAATATATATATATATATAGTATGTATAATATATATATATATATATATATATATATATATATATATATATGTTTTTTTTTTTTTTTTTTTTTTTTCATGATTACTCTTCTTCGCTGGAAGAAAATAATAAATTCTGTAGCAACTACCATCAACAATCGACAATAAAAAAGAACAAGTAAATACGCACTTAACAGAACGAGTACCTCATAAAAAAAGGCTTAAATTCCAAAATGGTGAACGTTGTAGCAAGGGTCTGAAAAAAGAAAGAAAAAAGGCATTAAGCTACAATACCCAGGAGAAAGAAAGCGCGAGAAATCTGTTTGCATTGTAGTAACGCCTTTAGGGATCGAGTCTTGAGTAACGCGTACCCGGAGAACAAAACTGGATTCCGTGAAACAATGGTTACTCAAAGGTGTTTGGACATGGTAATGCACATCATTAGTTGAGAATGCATAATGCTATTTACAATGGGATACTTTGTGACATTCCCGGTTTGACTCAATGCGCAATTTAGCACTTTAATTACAAGCATTATACGACAGAACAAAAGACTCCTGAATGCCGAGGCGCGCTCGGCGGGAAAATGCAGGATGGGAATGGGTGTTGCTCCTCTATAGACTCGCTACATCTTTTTCGGATTAATTTCTCGATTGTTGTACACTGCACGCTATAATGTCCTTTAAAAAAAAAAAAAAAATCGCCCTCAATTTCCTTACTTGCTCCGCCATTAACGTTCTAAATTTTCGAATTCTCAATTTGCGTTGATAATGACTTTTCTTCTTTATTTTCAAATTCCGTTTTACTGTTTCAGATATGACATTTTTAGCTTCGGCTCACCATTTGGTTTATCAGTGAATTAATATCTATCTCCATGAGCCCTCCTTCTAGTATACTTTTCAAATTCCTCATTATATTTATACATTATTTTATTGCCACTGTTTTTATACCAGTTGCTTGTTTTCAAATCGAACATATGACTTTTTGAAATTTGAAAAAAGTATTTGCATTCCTAGAGACTATGAGAATGTCCCAAAACAGGGCAAAGATGTATCTTCAATAATCTTCCTTAGCTTCATTTACCACTCGTATCAATTGCTGCTTAGACTCATAATCCATCATCAATTTATAACTGTAGCCCCCCCCCCCCCCCCAAAAAAAAAAAAAAACATTGGAAATACACAACACAAAAATAATGAAAGTTAGAAAAAAAGCAATTCAGTCCCCACAAGATTTCTATTTTTGGGCCTTGGAAAGCTCCGAGAGAGAGAGAGAGAGAGAGAGAGAGCGAAGGGGGTTCGGGAGGGGGAAGATAAGGATGTTAGGACTAAGGGAGAGGGGACCTAAGGGAGTGACGGAGGGAGAGGGGGTATAGGAGGTGCGGAGTGTGGGAGGGGGTTAGGGACCAGAGAGGAGGGAGGATTTTGGGAGAGCTGGACGAAAAATAAAGAAACCGAAAAAAACTCCATTGTTTGGCATTTGAATAGAGAGCGAAATGCCTTGGGGCCATTATTCACCAAGGTGTGAATGCATCCAAATGTTGCCACTATAAACAATTACACTACGGGGATTCAGGGACCCATAATGCTGGCACTCACTCATACAATAACATACATGGAGGGACAGCTAAGGGTTATGTTTTCAGTTCCATCCTACGGTATTGTCACCCCTAACGGTTGCTGCATGCATTACCCTTCCTGTGTAAACAGGAAAACTTGAAATTAGTAGTTCGAAAAGATTTGCTGTGCTTTCAGTTGCTGAATGGTATAGCAGTGCTGGATTGATCTAAATGCGTAGAGACATACAATCACTAATTTTCCCTAGCACACACACGCGCAATATATATACATCGAGCTACAAATGTCCTTTAATATCTAATTCGCTCTACCTAGGAATTAATATATTTATATATATGTTTAACCGAATGGGAATTTTTTAGTCGGTAAGAGATTTGTCGCCCTCTTATCGATTAAAAAATTCCTTTTCGGTTAAACATATATGAAAATATATTAATTCCGAGGTAGAGCGAATTAGATATTAAAGGACATTTGTAGCTCGATGTATGTAGTATATGAATCACGGTAAAGTGATATGTACTTATATATATATATATATATATATATATATATATATATATGTATGTATGTATGTATATGTGTGTGCGTGTGATAATATATATATATATATATATATATATATATATATATATATATATATATATATATATATATATATGGAATTGAATGTTCAACAATACTGAGACAGTAATACAACTCTTATACCCAGATATATTACCTTGATATTGTTTAAATACCGTGCGTTTATTATTTATTATATATATTGTATATACACACACACACACCACACACATATATATATATATTATATATAAAATTATGAATATAATTAATGCAGGGTGTTTAAACACTATACCGGTAACATATCTCGGTAACGGAGTGGCATTACTGTCTCAGTATTGTTGAATATTTCAGTTAATAATTTCGTATCTGGATTTTTAAGAACTTACTATACACTGAACAAACGATTTGCTTTTGAATATCAGAATTATGGTATGGATAATGTTATATATGTAACAGGTAGTTAGTTGGACCTCTAAAAATATTATTTTCAACCCAGAAATCCACTCCAGTTATCATACTACATTGGGCGTAATGTCTGTCTGTCTGTCTGTCTGTCGGTCATTCAATCACGGCCAAACGGCTGGTCAGATGGGCATGAAACTTGGCAGGGTTATGGTGGGGACCCCTAAGATGGTTTATAATGGGGTTTCATCCAACCTACCCCCCTCCTTTGTAGGAGGTGGGGGTGAGAAGTGATTCCCTGAAAC
>NC_061087.1:79106620-79156620 GCF_015104395.2 Macrobrachium nipponense
GGTAACCAATATATGGAGAAAACTAGTTCAATACAGTAGTGAATTAATAGAATAATCGGAAGCAGAAGAGAGAAATTACCCAAACAAAACAGACCACAGAAGGTGGAGAAGAGTATCTTCATAAATTCATCGCAATGAACCTAAACCACTGTATTTTTAAGAAATGTCTTGTGAAAAAGTAATATGTAGAATTTACTATGTAGATATAATGCATAATAATCATGATAATTAAAATTAAGGTTAAAATGATAAAATTGGAACTTTTGTAAAAATATGATTATACTACTAATAAATAAAATTCAAAATATGTAATCTGTACAATTCACCATGTTAATATAGCGTAAAATCATTAAATTGTATTATGTTAATATTAGTTAGAAAAATTGTACCCTTGCCCATATTAAATTGTGGATAAACCATTCTTCACATTACTCTTACTAATACTTAACTTTCTAAACTATTCCCTACTATGGTTAGCTAGCTAACTGTCCTCAGTCTTCTTTCACCCATTTTACCTATCAGCTAAAGAAAAAAAAAAACAAGCAAATTAGAGATTGGACATATTGTTCATAACTAAATACTGAAAATAATCCCAAAGACAAGGAATGATTGGGAAAGGGAGTACATCTATTACATATCAATATTCTTCATAGGGTGTTCCATTACTTTCCCTATTTTGACGAATTTCAAAGTACTGATACTTCATTTAACTATTAAATACCATGTGAATGGGGTTAGTAAAGTATTCGAATATAGTATATTCATACTAAGTCACCATGACACTTGATACATCGACATTGCAAACCACCAATTCAAATAGCTATTGAACAGTTCATTCAATTGTCTGTTGCATGTAACATGTACCTTTTTTAGCTATAAAAATCTTGCTTTTGCGCAATTTTAAATAAGACTTTCTTCATCTCTTGTAGCATTGACTATATACCAACATCATCATAAAAGATTAACAGAACCCGCAAGAATTGGACTTGTGGCAGAGGAAAAAATTGGGTAACTTGAATGCTCTCCTGCTCCTCTTCTTCCGCTTCTTCCCTATTTCTATACAGCTGGACGGAAATTATGCACCAAATTACAAAGTTGAGCGTCCTTCCCCCATACGCGAGTCACTGATATTAGCTTTCTTTGGGGAAACTTTTTATCCTTCAGCTTTTCGAAAATTTTCAAGGATTTCCAAGTCGCATTTCCCGATCTTATAAAAGGAGACGGGATTCTGTCTCTCTATCTCGCTGTGATGATAACAGAATACATGCACTGTACCTTTTCTACCTATCTATCTATCTACCTATCTATCTATCTAGCTATCTTTCTTTCTACCAAAATTGCTCTTTCAGCCCGTTTACTTAATGATTTATGTTAAGATATGTTATCTACTCTTTGAATAGATTTAAATTAGAAATACCTTTTTAGCTTGAACTGAAACTAAATTTCCATCTTTTAACTATATATAAATTTACATTTTATCTGTTGTTTTTTAGGCTTGTAATTCCTCAATTTCAGATGCATCCTTTTGTCTTTGATATATGCATGCATGCATGTATGTATATGCTCTTTGATTTACATTCGTTTACCCTTAAATAAATATATTTAATTATTCTTTTCTGCTTTTAAGATAGCTGTACGGACTCACGTATCCTTCGATACTTCATAGAATTACAATGTTTTCTATTATATTACTAAATATTTACCTTTTGATTTATTATTTATTATGTAAAACATAGTTTGTAAGTAATGACTTTAATTCATTTATAAAACCATATTTTTCAGATTCATCTTCAACTTAAAAATATAACTGTCTTAACTTTTGCTTCAGTAGGTAGTGAACAAATGTCGCCATAACAAATTCTTTCCCAATGTCTTAAATACTCTGTGCGCATATGATATGCATATTATATATATATATCAATATATATATATATATATTAGTATGTAGTAGTATGTATGTATGTATATGTATGTATATGTATGTATATGTATATATATATATATATATATATATATATATATATATATATATATGTATGATGATGTATGTAGTAATGTCTGGATTATGTAATATGTATATATAATTATATATATATTATATTAATATATAGTATATTATCTATTATAATATATATATATGTATGGTAATGTATGTATGTATGTATATGTATATAGTCTGCTTACCAATAAGAGAGAGAGAGAGAGAGAGAGAGAGAGAGAGAGAGAGAGAGAATGCTCTTTGTATATCCCCTTTACCTTATAGTACACCCTATTTTTCTCGAGCTTAACAAAAGTTTGAGAAGAATATTTGCGACTCGCCCAATTGTGGAAATAAAAATCAACCTACAAATTATTCTGCAGAAAAATATCAAAAAAAATTTAAACACGATTTCGCAAATATCCTCTGAGCACAAAAACGGCGAAAACTTTTATTAAGGAAAAGAGATTTGTAATTTACAAATACAAAAAAAGAAATATCGATGAAAAAAAAAAAACGTTCAAAACAAAACCCAAAACGTACAGATAAAAGAGTAGAAAAGACTCGACTATAAAAGAAAAATGATAATCAAATCTCAACGCTGGAGTCCAAATTAAAAACAAAATTCTTGCAAAGTGCAAATATCAGAGAAGCAAAAACTCGATCAAACCTCTGCCAGGAGTTTCAAGGTAAAAAGAGAATGATTTACAAAAGTATAAAAATAATTGCAAACCACGTCCCAATGGTACAAATTAAAGAAGATAAATGATTTGTACACAATGTCCCACGATCTTTGAAATTAAGATTTAGCGAAGGACGACCGGCATCAAAGCTGGAGAGTTTGGCTAAAGGTTAAAATGGAAGAATCATAAGTTTAAATGAACGTCGAACCAACGTCTCTTAAATTCAGTTCCTCTGGGAGATCGTCTCCACTGTGAAGGAGAGGAGGTGTCCAGGTTGGGGAGATCTAGGAAACTTTAAAGGTCAATCTCTCGGTGGCTGAGAGAAAAATTGCCTTTGTACAAATGTCTAGTATATATTATAGTTACAAACATACATACATACGTGTATATACTATATATATATATATATATATATATATATATGTATATGTATATTATATATATATATACATATATATATATGTATGTATGTTATAGTAATATATATATATATATATATATATATAATATATATATATATATATATATATATATATATATATTATATATATATATATATATATATATATATATATATATATATATATATATATATATATATATATATATAAACACACACAAGCACATACACACATATATATTATATTAGTACAAAATAGACAAAAGTAAATTTTCTAGTTACATTTGATCAGTATTTGATTTAGGCAAAAGTTACGATAGCTATTTCTCTAAGTTGGAGAGGAATTAAGTGAAAAATGTGGCTGCATAAGTAACTAAGATAACAAATAATAACATGGTTTTGAGGAGAGATAAGAATAAATGCTAAAAATTAATGATAATTTAAGATAAGGAGGTGGAGGAATTGATGAGGGATAGGTAGAATTGAAGATTCAGCAAAGACTGCCTGTGAAAGCAGGAAAGTAGGGGAAAGGAATAAAATACTAAGCGGTAGTTCGTGGATACATGAGCAGTTTAATGACGGTAAAAAGGACATTATTCGAGGTGCAATTACGTGACAAAGAAAGTTTATGGAATCAGTAAGATGGGCAACGAATGTTGATATAGGGTGGAAGAATGAAAATTCTTGATATATAGGTTTTTTTGGCAGTATATATATAATGAATTCTAATACTATGAGAAGTGAACCAATCAAATAAGTGAATCAAAGGAAGACGGCAGAATATGGGCAAAAGACTGGTAAAAAAAAGTGGACGTTCACTGTAAATTTTAAGAAGAATGTTTGAGGCTACTAAGAGGAGTATTTGTGGCTCAAGACCTGAAAAGGAGGAAAACGTGGAGATTCGCAGAGGCGATAAAACGGTTAGCACGGTTGAAAGGATGAACCAGATTGTTTTGCCAAAGCTTAGTCATGTGGATATGAGGGTGACAGCTTGATGATAGGAGTACATAATTTGCAAGTGTTGGTGAGTGGAGGGGACGAAGACCCTTAATATTTTGCAAATGCAAGAATGAGCCCAAATAAAGGTAAACGGCACTGTGGGTGAACGGAGGGTTAGACTTGCAACTAAAGAAGCTTTTGTTCGTGAAAAATAAATAGGTGTGTTATTCTCTCTCTCTCTCTCTCTCTCTCTCTCTCTCTCTCTCTTTAATTCTTATGAACTACACTGTCTGTAGGCTAGAATAATTCATATATTCTATAAATCAATTTAATAATATATATATATATATATATATATATATATATATATATATATACACACATGCATACATATATTATATATAGGATAATATATTGTATGCAATATTATATATAATATAATATATATATATATATATACAGTATATATACTATATATATATTATACAGTACATATATATAGATATATTATATATATATATAGATATATAGATATATATCATATATATTAATTATATATCAGTATATAGATATATATCTATAATATATATAATATATATACACTTATATATACATATATATATATATATATTAATGTATATAATACATATATATATATAGATATACTATATATATATATATATATATATATGTTATACTATACATATATATATATATATATATATATATATATTATAATATATATATATATGTTCCATATATATACATATATATATACACATAGAATATATAAATGATTCTAGCCAACAGACACTGTAGTTCATATGAATTTAAATATGGCAGATATATGATATGAATCCTTTAAACTCAAATCACCCATTTGATACAAAACGTCACTGTGCAGGATTTATTAATTTGAACACTAGTACCGCACTTGAATTTAATAGGAATATCTATGAGTGAGTTGCTATCAGTATACACTCTTTTATTATACACTTTTTCCAAATCATAGTCGATATAATAACATGCAAAATGAAATACAATTAAATGTCGACATACTAGTACATGCTTACAGTTTTAGGTTTTATAAAATAAAAGACTTACTGAGGAACGAGGAGGCTGTAATCTTCCTCAAAAAAAGGGTGGAATTTAATATTACGATCTTTTAATACATCTTTAATATTATGAATATCAATAATTCTTGACTTCATCACGCTGAATGAAAAAGGATATTGGTCATCCGTCGACAAAATTTACGAGAAAAATGGAAAATGACCGTAGCGTATATACGTTCTGGATTATTCAATATTATATATAAATATATATCCATATATATATATATATGTATATATATATATATATATATATATATACATACATACATATATATATGTAAGGCCTAGGGATTTTGATTAATAATATATTGTCTTCTTTTTTTTTCTCTTGTGAGCACATTCGAGTTCGAAATGTGAGTGCAGAATTCCGTGGAGTTGCTGTGATTTCTGAGTTGTGTGTATGCTGATGTGTGAGTTTGGAGAATTCGGTTGGAGAACTTGATGTTTTTTTTTTCTTAGAGAGTTGTGATAATGACTTATCATTTTAGTAGTCATATTAAAGGGAGTTAATTGGGAGACGTTCAGTTAGTATTTCTGACTTTTTGAGATCATTGTTTGATAGAAGTACTATGTTTGGGTTAATTTTCTTAGATTGACCAAAGACTTGACTGACATACTAACGCACACCCAAAGGAAAAAGTCGTTCCCCGACGCCAGCAAGACGTCCACCAGCCGTGAAGAGAGGTTGCTGTTATTTTACCCCAGGGTGATTACAAGTATTTCCATGATGGGTGTTCGAGAGAATTCTACAGCGTGTTTTTTGGGGATCTACAAGAAGCCGTGGGAAGTCTTCTACGATGAGGGAGGCATTCCGTCTTCCTACAGTTGCTACAGCCTGCTATAGCCTGTTGCTGTCTGTTCAGCTAGTTGCAGACAAGCGAAGAGGGATATTCAAGAATCCTAATGCAGAAAATATGAGAGAAAATGCGTCTTGTGTTATTGGGAGATAAAGCGTGATAAGACTTTATTTTATAATGCCAGAGACGTGCAGTTTTACTTATTCTATTTTAAGCCGGCCAGTGTTTTGTATTATATAAGCAATTTTGCTAGGTGGGGGCTAGCATATAGGTGGCCGAGCAATCTGTAAGGCCTAGGGATTTTGATTAATAATATATTGTTCGTGCGTTCTCTGTGACCTATGGAATGTGGAGAACAGTGCAGAGGTAACGACCTGAGAGTAGCTGATCAATGAGTTTCTAGGGGTGGCGTGAGATAAAAATGCTTAGTTCGTCGAGTCAATGTACGACAGTTTATGAACTCTTCTCAAAGTGCCTTTGGGAAACTGGTTGTAGCCAGTAATATGAGGCGTTGTCGAAGTGTGCATTCGTATGTGCGTGTGCGCCTCTTCTATTCATAATGTATCACTAGCCAAGTCTATGGGAAGACTTGCACAGAGATTCGGGGGAGGAAGGCAAAGCCACGATGGCGGGTGCCAAAGTGTTTTTTTAAACAGTGAGTGATATTCCGGTTGGGAATGGACGGATCTGGAATACCGGGGGACAAAAGAGTTCCCAGTGGGGTGTGGACTTTTGGGTGACTTGACATTGTAGTTTTTGAGTTAGTCTGTAAGACTGGATTACTTAGTTAATTGATTTAGTTATTCTTGTAAATAAACGTTATGTTATGATGCAACTCTCTCATTTTCATTACCTGTTAGAATGGAGAGAAAATAGAGGTGGAGAGAGAGAGGAGAGATCGAGGAGAGAGAGACGAAGAGAGAGAGACGGGGAAGGGGGGTGATTTGCCGCGGAGAAGAGAGAGAGAGAGACGAGAGAGGAGCCGGAGCGAGAGAGAGAGAGAGGAGAGAGAGAGAGTGATTGCCGAGAGAGAGAGAGAGAGAGAGCCTGTGTGTGTAATGGAGTAATGGGGTCTGCCTTCCGTTTCGTGTCCACGCTTACCTTATGAATACTGGGGGTTCTTCCCCCATGTTATATATATATATATATACTATAATATATATATATATATATATATATATATATATATATCTATATATATATATATATATATATACTATATATATATATATATATATATATATTATATATATATATATATTGATATATGTATATAATATATACATATACTCACATAAAAGCAAACTCTTGCTTAACAACGAAGCCATTTCAACAGCAGAATTCGAGGCTTCTTATATTTCCTCCTCTTCGTTCACTCCTATCCCTTCAACGAGGAGAACCCAATCCCCATCCCATCCCATCCCATCCCATCCCATCCCGCACGAAATGAAAGAATCAATTGCATTCGAATGATTCCGAGTCATCTCGAATGGCGCAGGAGTCTAACAGATGGTGTTGCGTTACAGAAGGAAAATTCAATCACGGCCTGACATTGGCGGAGTCGTTCGCTCCGCAAAATGCCCGCTTCCTTCTTCCTCTTCAAAGGGATCTCTCATTTTTTTTTTTTTTTTTTTTTTACGCAATTTTTTCTAGGCTATTTGAAGGCTGCTTTGTCCCATCCCAATCGGCAACCAACGCTTCTCTTTCCCTTATGCCAACTCTTCTCATTCAAATAATCGATTTCGTCTTTTTCTTTATTATGTTAAGAATTTCATTTTCATGAAGGTGTCTTCATTCCAAGTTGTTCGTTTCTATGAGTGAACATCTGCATTACTTGAAGAATAGCTTTTCATAACTGGCGAAACAAACTCGGCATAAGGTGGACGTAAGCATACCATCTTTAAAGATATATTAAGGTAAGATGAAAAGTCAACTTCGCTTTCGATCGATGTGACATACTAATATATGTATGTTTGCATGGTAGCAGGTATGCATATTTATATATTTAGCCAATGTGAGTTAATTTTGTTTCCTAGCCAATCTAATTTCTACTGGTAATCATTTACATTCTTGAGAGAGATTTTCGTAATTGGCTAAATTTACTAATAAATGTTCATACAAACAGAATCATGTTTAAAAATTTTACATATTTGTATCAATATTCTGCTTATATTGTCATCTGTGCTTCCATTATTTAGTGAACAGTCACACCCAAGAAATCCAAACGGTATCTTAAGAAAAGTAAATAAAAGTGCACGAACAATTCACTATAGTATAATACGTTGGAAGTTTATATTCCTACATTCAGGTACACAGATTTCACATTAATAAGACATTTATGGAGGTAAAGACAAATCAAAACAAGTGTCATTAATATGCAGTTTCCACTGCGCATCTGTAAAGCATAAAAAAATTAAATTACGAATTATTCATGAACCGTGAAATATACACATTTGTCATCTTGAGAACACACACACACACACACACACACACACACATATATATATATATATATATATATATATATATATATATATATATATATATATATATATGTGTGTGTGTGTGTGTGTGTGTGTGTGCGTGTGAGTGTGTGTGTATGTATGTATGTGTGTATTTACATAAATAACTGAACACACATAAAGCTATGCAAATAAAGTATGAAAGAAAGAATTTCATCAATAACTAAAGTCTACTGCAAGAAGCAAGACCGTCCAACAGCTTTAAGTTATAGAATTCTCTTCAAACAAAGAAACGGCTAATGAACGCAACCTGATCTGACGTAAATTTACTTTTCGAGCTACACCGATGTTCACCTGTTGTTTGCAGGACTGTGTAATAAGTCACTAAACGGTAAATGACAGCAAATCACTTCTGAATAAACGTGATTTGTCAATAGCAACTTTAGAATAGAAGAATAGAATACTGAATGTTGGCCAAAAGCAAGAATAGAATACTGAATGTTGGCCAAAGGCCAAGCACTGGGACCTACGGGGTCATTCAGCGCTGAAAAGGAAATTGAGAGTAGAAAGGGTTGAAAGGCGTAACAGGAGGGATGCCTAGCAGTCGCACTATAAAGCAATTGTTAGGAGAGGGTGGATAGCAAGATGGAAGAAAGAGAATGTGAATAGTAATGAAAGGGACGCTGCAAAGAACCACCAGTTACTATAGGCACTATTGGCGTTACTTGAGGTTAAGTTGAGGCGCCGATTTTCATGTGACAAGAGGCACTGCAACGGCGACATCGGAGATACCATTGATTTTAACAACAGAAGTTCACATATTAGATGCTCTTTACTGAACTGACCTAAAGATGGTAATTATTCGAAAAGAACATTCAGTAGAGAGCAGCAGTCATTTAAAAGTAGTAGCAGTATCGATAACGGTAGTAAAATCCGATAATCGTTATAATTATGATGATGATGATGATGTTCAGTCCTTAATGAACTTCTTGTGTAACTGATAAAGAACTGGTCTTGGTTGGGTGGTCAAATTAATGTCAAAGACACGATCAAAGTTAAACTGATGAAGCTGATTAACTGATAGAAAATATCGATCAGTGACTCTACTAATAAAATAATATTTCAGTGTCACAGAGATGATATTGTTTCAGTAAGAGGAAAGACGTTTCACTAGAAGTAGCACAAGTACGACTCCTACTCCTGTCACTATTACCAGGAGGAATAGTAATAGGCTGGTAATAAATGCCGACCCCTATACAATGAAATATTAAATTATCATCCTTATGAAAATGACATCGATCAACCCACAAGAAATAACCTGAAGTGTCACCGCGAGGGAACATTTTTCTGTTAGCGGAAAGTAGAGAGCCGAATGAACGCACCCCTCCGAATTCATTTCCCTTTTCATCAACGGGAGTAGCGATTCGAAGCTTCTTTTGCGACCATTGTTAGGGAATAAAGGGTAAGGAGGGGTAGGGGAGCTAAGGGGGAAGGGTAACAGGTGGAGTGGAGGGAGGAACTTAGGGGTGAGGGGGAGGGGGGGGGGGGAGAGGAGGAAAGGTAGGAAGGGAACAGGTCGGAGGAAAGGCAAGGGGGAATATTGAAAGGAGGTAGGAGAGATGCTTAGGTCTAAGAAGGAGAAGTATTTGGGGAGTGGAGGATAGAAAGGGTTGAGAGAACAGGAGACAGGGAGGGATGGGAGGGAATGGTGAGGAGGAAAACAAAGGCAGTGAGGGAGTGAGGTAAAGAGGAGGATGGCCATCGCTCTAATAATATTACCTCCACAGAAAATATGAAATTGAAGGAAGAAATGATATTTGTTTGGGTGGAGATTAAGCTTAATGACTTTCCCAAAGCCTTCTTATCGGCCCTTACTCCCACTGTAGCTGATTAGAAAGGGTTAAATAGATTTGATTAAATTTGTGTGTGTGTGTGTGTGTGTGTGTGTGAGAGAGAGAGAGAGAGAGAGAGAGAGAGAGAGAGAGAGAGAGATTTATGCTGGTGTCGTATACCTGCATACGTAGAACATATTACTGTCTTTATTAAAAAAATTTTATCATCAATACAAAAAAAAGAAGAATTTGTTTATTATAGATAAGTAAACATTCACACACCTAAATATTAATTAAACACAATAATTTGCGAAATTAGTCCTTACATAAACATACTTTGACACTTCTATGTCTTGTCGTGAGATGGAAGTCTAAAGGCATTTTTATCTGGAAACCTGACGCTAATTAAAGATGCAATATCAATGATGTTGAAAATGGGAAATAATTTATTATTATTATTATTATTATTATTATTATTATTATTATTATTATTATTATTATTTGAAGTAGTAGTAGTAGTAGTAGTAGTAGTAGTAGTAGTAGTAGTAGTAGTAGCAACAAGACCATTGATGATAGCAATATGAGTGAAAAATCCGATGTCATTAATGTTAAAAAAAAGACATGGTAATGAATGTAGCACTATAACAATAACAATGAAAGATAAAAGTGGAGTTAACGTTGAGAAAAATAATAATTGGTGGTAATTAAAGTACTAGTATTAGTTACAATAGCAGTACAGTAGCAGTGGTAGCAATAGCAGAAATAGTAACAGCAACAGGACGTACGTAAACAATGATTTATAGTGAATAACGACTGTCTATTTAGGTATCCAAAAAATATAATTAAATAAACAAATTATTTACGAAAATAGAAGGCAACCTTTGAACTCATGTTAGGCGGCTCATGCCCCCCTCCCCCCAGGCCCCCCCAAAAAGTCAATGATATGGCTTTCCTATCATCGACCTAACAATATCACCAGGCACAATTTTACGATAATGCCGACAATTAACAAATTAAAATTGGATAATTATTTGCATGGGGAACAATGCGGTGATACATAGACGGCGCTCTTTCATCACTAGGTAATTTGGTCATTACCAGCAAGCGATATGATTATTTGTAATCATTATAGATAATGTCATTACAGGCTTAAAATAGAAAATGGGCTACGGTCCGCAGCGGCTTTAATGAAAAGGCTTAGGCGTCGCTTTCGGGCTGAAGGCAATAATGGGTTTGACGTGATGTGGTGTTTGTGTTCCTTGTGCTGTTACCCTCATTGCCCTGTTGAGATTTTTCATGGAAACAATTACTAATAATATTAATACCCCAAGGATAATTATAAGATCTAACAATGGTACGTCAGAATGAGTAATAATAATATTAATAATTAAAGAAATCATAACATCATATCCGTGAGCATGGCAGATAGATTATTACTGAAACAATTCAGATGTTTCGGTAAAATTTGTCATATTTTTTCCATACAATTAAAAAAAGTGGAAAAAATATATAACGATGATTTGGACACTAGTGATCCAGATAATACTGAATCTATTTCGAATTTCATGTAGTTGAGTTGAATAGAGAATTTAGGGCACAGGCCAAGCACTGGGACCTATGAGGTCATTCAGCGCTGAAATGGAAATTGACAGTAAAAGGTTTGAAAGGTGTAACAGGAGGAAAACCTCGCAGTTGCACTATGAATCCAGTGTTAGGAGAGGGTGCGAAGTATGTTGAAGAAAGAGAATATAAATTGAATTATATTAGGAAAACCTAAAGGTATGTCCCAACATTTTATTTATTTATTTTATTGTATCTACTTTTTTTCTCTTTATGATAATCTGTTGGATGTTACGTGCATAGGTACTTCACTGACATATGTACCAATTGGAAACGTTTCTCTCCCTTTCAATGTGGTGCTAGGTTACGAACTCCGACGATGTATTCCAAAAGTCGAATTCTGGATTGAAATGAAGTATGTGATCAATACATTTTTCTCTGAGCATTAATAAATGACTGTAGGGGAATGAAGTCCTTAAAATAAAATGTGTTAAAAGAAGATACTTTGATCTAAGTTTCGGGATGGTACTTGGCGTCTCTATGGTCGGGACTTTCCGTTTAATTCCTCTCTTATATTACCGTCATTTTGTTACGATATGGATGTGCTGGTGACAGCTGAACAATGCACTGAGCTTTGAGCTGTGATGGTCCTATGAACAAGAAGGAAGCCGAAAAAAAAAGAAAATAAACACATGGGTGAAAAAAGTTTAATTCTTTATCTAAGTAACAGTCTGTAATTGTGACGCACCGATAAATAGCAAGGGAGAACTTGAATTACATCCGAAGGTATACAGAGAGAGAGAGAGAGAGAGAGAGAAGAGAGAGAGAGAGAGAAGAGAGAGAAGAAGAGAGAGAGCTTTAATTAAGTAAATAATGAAATCAAGATGACAGCCACAAAAACTGAAACCTATTGGGGATTAAACGTTCCTTTTATGGGTAAAACAGAGTGAGAGAGAGAGAGAGAGAGAGAGAGAGAGAGTAACATTTAATTGCGTAAATAACGACATAAAGAAGACCGTGGGAAAAACAAATACCGGACCAGAGGGGAACACCGAAATAATATTTATGTATTTTAAACGCCCTTGTAATCCGAATTAGAAGTTAATTAATTCATTTACGAAAGCTACTTAATTAAGTTACTTAATTCACTGGATGCGTTTCGTTTTAACGCTGATTAATGCAAGCGATGACCGCAGGGCTGTTGAGGAAATGGCGGATAGGTCACGCGAAAGAGAGAAGAGAGCAATGGAGGGATTTGATCTCTGTGGAACCTGAGGATTCGAACAAGAGACGTTATTCCTCGGCACTGAACACTGCCTTTGGCTTTATTGATATTTCATCCGTGTATGCATACACAAACCACACACATATAATATAGATATATATATTATTATATATATAATAATATATATATAATATTATATATATTATATTATAAATATATCTGTACAACCCACACACACACACCACACCATATATTATATATATATATATATAGTAATATATATATCTATAATATATATATATATGTGTGTGTGTGTGTGTGTGTGTGTTTGTGTGTGTGTGTGGTACATATATGTATATTATATATATATATATCTATATATACTATATATATATATGTATACATGTATATATATATATATATATATATATATATATATGTGCGTGCGTGTGTGTGTGTGTGTGTGTGTACATATATAGTATATATATATATATATATATATATATATATATGGTATATATTATATATATATATATATATATATATATATGTACATATATACATATATACATATATATATATATATATATATACATATATGTACACACACACACACACACACAGATGATATATATATTATATATATATGTATATATATATATATATATAGTATATATATATATTATATATATATATATATATATATATATATATATGAGAGTATTCTTTAGACCTTGCCTGCATGTAAACCAATAATCTTCAACGCATACTGGTTCCCATATAATAAAAAAAGTTAGTTTACATTTGCATATAGCCCTCATAGTCGTATATGCGATATATTGATTGATTGATCATGGAATTTAGGGCATAGCCCAAGCGCTGGGACCTGCAAAGTTCATTCAGCGCTGCAGTATCATATGATTGAATGAAATGGATAAAAATGGAATGGAATTAGTAGGTGAATCAATTAAAATCTCTCACACTAATGACCAATTAAAACTGCAATTAAAAACATTGAACGACACACAACAACCAAGACCGAGACGATCTCACATCACACATAAACCAAACCAAAACCATTCACTCTCATACAAAACCACCTACACTGCAACCAAAGAATCCCACAGCTGAAGTCACACACACACGCACACACACACACCAAAACATAAATAGAAAATAAATAAAAATAAAAACAAAAATTCGACATGCATACATCCATTCAACACCATTTAACCTTAATTAAAAACAGCAAATTAAATTTCTAAATAATAATCAGATACTTAAAATGATTACTATGAACGAAACAATAAAAAATAAAATAAATATAAAATACAATAAAATCAATAAGTTAAAATTTGCCACCACTTAAACTTCATAAAATATCCCAATACATTTTAAAAAACTCGCTAGTGCAGAAATATCTGCGTTGTCATCTAGAACATCGGCAAGAGATTTTCCATTAAGGTGGAATCTCTGCCTCTGTTCTCTATAATTTACACAATGCACCAAGATGTGCTCCACTGATAAGGTAGCATCACACCTAACACACAATGGTGCACTGCCACCTTCTAAAATAAATTTATGGGTCATCCGAGTGTGACCAATAGGAAGTCGCCCCAAAACAATTTCTGTTCTCTCTTTTTGAAAAGAAGAGAGCCATTTTTCTATGTTTTTCCTTATCTGCTTATATTTATTATTGTTGGCTAAGAGAGGGGAGGACCATCTCTCTTGCCACTTCTTCAAGATGTACGACTTGATGGATCTCTTCATATCTACATGTGGCACTTTGGTTACCCGATACAAATTACTCATAGCCGCTTCCTTTGCATATCTGTCTGCCTCCTCATTGCCGCGAATTCCGACATGAGCTGGGAGCAGAAACATACCGATTTCCTGCGACACGAAATCCAATAGAGCCACTCCTGGGCTTTTTGTACCAGAGGATGAATTGTATACAGCTGCTTTAATGAATCTAATGCACTTTTTGAGTCACTATATATTACAAAATTTTTCTTATTTGAGTTATGAATAATTTCTAAAGCTTTAACTATAGCTGACAACTCTGCAGTGAATATGGAAGCCGACTCAGGCAATTTTGCCTCGTAAATTTCATTGCCATACATAACTGCACACCCAACTCCACTATCAGACTTTGATCCATCAGTGTAGATCTTCACTTGCCCATCATGTTTACTGTCATGCTCCAGAAAATTAGCTTTCATCTCTTCCTGAGACTGTTGTTTTTTGTCTATTTTCTTAGAACATATGGAAATCTTGGGAATAAGCCATGGGGGAACAGAGGATGGTTTTACTTCTTCAAGTTTTTGGCGCTGAATTACTATGTCATTTAAACATTCCAACTGTCTTATTTGAAAAGGTTTGGAAGATCTTTCACCAAATTTTCTAGAGTCACACTCCTCTAAAATTTTTCGTGTAGGGTTCTCTCGAGAGCTTTTTAGTCGCATGGTGTACCGCAACCCAAGCTCTTCTCTTCGCAGATCTAAAGGAAGTTCATGAGAGTAAATGTAGATACTCTCAATGGGAGATGTCCTGAAAGCACCTGTACATATCCTTAATCCCATATTATGTACTACGTCCAATTCCTTTAACCTGGACTTGCAGGCAGAAGAATATGCCTGACAGCCATAGTCCAGTTTTGATTTACATAAGGAATCATACAGATTCAGTAAACTTTTCTTATCAGCTCCCCAGTCGAATCCCGATACCACCTTTAAAATATTGAGGGATTTTTTAACCATTGTTTTTAGAGAGTCAATGTGACTACGCCACGTTAGCTTGCTGTCAAATATTATGCCCAAAAACTTCACTTCATTATTGTAAGGAATAAGACAATCCTTCAGTTTCAAATTTGGGATAGTTTCATTGCGGGTACATCTGGTGAAACGAACGGCCACAGTTTTAGATGAAGAAAATCGGAAACCATGTTCATCAGCCCATTTACTGATAACATTTATTGTCTTTTGCAGGTACTTACAGGCTGATACAGCGTCGTATGTGGTGACGTAGATGGCAAAGTCATCCACAAACAGTGAAGTCCTAACTGGAGCAGAAACAGATTTCACAATATTATCAATAGCAACGGCAAAGCAGGTAACACTCAATACGCTGCCTTGGGGGACACCTCCTTCCGTCTCATAACAAGAAGAAATCTTATTCCCGACTCTCACTCTTATATATTGGTCCCTTAAAAAGGAGTTGATAAAGTTTAACATATTGCCCCTGATTCCCATTTCATTGAGCCGTTTAACAATGCCAAATCGCCATGTTGTATCATATGCTTTCTCCAGATAAAAAAATACCCCTACTGTTTGACATTGATTGGAAAATCCCTGCTGAATCTGATTTGATAATCTCAGTAAAGGGTCCAAAGCTGAACGATTTTTCCTGAAGCCGAACTGAACAGAGGATAACAATCTGTTTTTCTCTAAATGCCACATTAGACGAGAGTTCACCATTTTCTCAAATAATTTACAGACACAGCTTGTTAGTGAAATTGGTCTGTAACTAGTGGGCTGATATGGCTATCTTCCAAGATGTGGGAATGATGCCTGTTTCCCAGATCTTATTGAGAATTTTCATTAGATATATTTTAGCATGTTCTGGAAGATGTTTAATCATGTTGTAAGTTATGTTATCAGCACCAGGGGCTGTTGACTCACAAGATGTGAGAGCCTCTCGTAGTTCCCTTAGTGAGAACTTAGCATTATATGCTTCGTTGTTTTGAGAGTTAAATCTAATTGACACCTTGGCATTTCGAATCTTACTGAATTGTGTGTGTAACTTTTTTTGAGCTTGACATGTCAGCAAAATGCTCACCAAATTTTTCTGCAACATCAGCTGGATTTGAAATAAGCACATCATTGATTTTTAGAGTGATGGAACAAATTTCCCACTTAGCTTTTTAATCTTTTTCCACACTAATCTTTCAGGCGTTTTTGAATTGATACCATTTATATAGTGGAGCCAAGATTCCTTTTTAGCTTTTCTAATATATTTTCTTTGTTTGGCTAAGGCCCGTTGGTATGTAGTTTTAGTTGTTCCTGAGGGTTTTGCCTTGAATTGTCTATAGCATTTTCTCACTATTCTTCGCAGACTGCCACAGGTTTGGTCCCACCAGGGAACTGCAGGCCTGTTTGGTTTACCCTTAGTTTTTGGGATATATTTCTCAGCATTATCCAATATAGTTGAGGTCCAATAATCATACGCATCTAAGTGTGACTCAAATGTCTCTACTTCCTGATGTAATTGAAAGCTTCCTTCATACTTCCTCCAATCTGCTTCATTTTCTTTCCACTTTATAGGAGATTCAGAAGGTATGTTTCTAGCATACTTTAAATGTATGGGAAAGTGATCACTTCCGTGCAAAAGTTCATCTACAGACCAGTTGAAGTCCAAGTGGACTGCAGGTGAACAAATGCTTAAATCTATAGCTGAAAAGACATTGGTGTAGATGTTATGAAACGTCATTGAACCATCATTGCAAAGAGAGAGATCATTATTTAAGATAAAATCATCGATGGTTCTACCTATAGCATTCAAGGTATCACCTCCCCATAGACTATTATGGGCATTAAAATCTCCCAGTAGTAAGAAAGGAGGAGGTAGTTGATTAGCTAGTGCCTGAATGTCATTCAACGTAATTTCTGACCTAGGTGGGAGGTAAATAGAGCAAATAGTAATCTCTTTTTCAAAGCATGCTCGAATGGAACACTTGTATGTTGCAAAGACTTTTTAACAATAACTGCAACCCCCCCATGAGCTCGATCACCATCTCAGGGGTTCATCACAAACATTTTATAATTTAATCCTGGATTGTACAATGAGTTGCCTAACTTAGTTTCTTGGAAGGCAAACTACATCCGGATCATGATGGTTCAATAGTAATTTTAACTCTTCAGAACGAGTCCTAAGGCCTTTGCAATTCCATTGCAAGATATTAAATTGGAATTTTAACTGTGATTCTTGTGCCCAGCCAAGTCATTATTTAGCTGGGTTTTCAAAGTAACACAGCTGAATGCTTTTGGATTTGAAAGTCTCTTAAGTCTGGTGCCTGGGAGACTCTTACTTTTATTGGATGAGTTTGAGACTAGATTTATCTAAATTTCTAACTATTTTTAGTGAATCAGCATGTTTTCCCTCCACTTCAGAAGTAGCTGTTTCTGCATATGATTGAGAGGATCGGGAGAGGTCGGTCATACTTAAATTTGAGCAGGACCGAGACATCTTTTCCAATGGCTGTGAGGTTGATAATGGTTTAAAGGGGTCATCAAGTGCATTGAATCTGTTAGAAATTGGAGTTTTAAACTCTATAGGAGAGGATGTTCTACATTTCTTTGACTTCGGGGGGTGACTGAAAACTGTCATAAGATTTGTTAAGATTTCCTTTAGATTTTATTCTCTCTTTGGGCTTAACAGTTGAGCTTAACACAGACAGCATTTACTTGCAGGTCAGGGAGAGGTTCATCAATCACAGCTTCTACCACTTTAGTTTGAAGTTGATTACATACCACAGAAGTTGAAATATCCTGAGAGGGTGTGTTATGATGGGTTTTAGCAGGCTGATGGAATGCATTATTTCCTATAACAGTGGAAGCAAATGAGGTTCCAGCACTTTTGTTAGCACCTCGAACCAAGCGTTTGGCTTCTCCTATGCTGATAAAGTTATATGCGCAGTGTTTACAGCTTCTTGTTGGAAAATATATTGAGGACAGCCCCTTCCAATTGGGAGAATGATTGCCAGCACAGTGGAGACAATATTTATCAGCTTTGCAGTTGTCCTTTACATGTTCACCAGAGCACACAAAGCACTTTCCTGGTTTTGTACATGAGTTTGATACGTGGCCATATTCAAAGCATTTATAACACTGGGTTGGTCGATATTTAAATGGCTTAACCCAAACCTGAGAGTGGTCTATATCAATATATTCTGGTAAGTAGGAGCAGGTGAAAGTCAATTCAATGGCATGCTGAGTGCCTTTCAATTTTCTCATTTTAATGACATATGTAGGGACACATTTTTATATTTGCTCCTCTTCAAACTCATATAGGTCTCTGCTATAAACTTTACCCCGTTTAATGTTAAATGATCGATGAGGAGATACATCTAAAATATTACCATCTTCAGTTGGTTGGAATTTTGAAAGCATCTTAATTTGAATATCGTTATTTGCTTTGATCAAGACTCCTTTACCATATCTTTTAATATTGCCTTTAGGAATGGCACCAATCTTCCTCTGTAGATACTTGCATGCTGTTAAAAAGTTTTCTTTGCCCTGTTTGTAATTTGCAACATGCCAAATCAATTTTGAGTCATCTTTTGCCAGGTGTTTTTGGTATCAACCTCAAATTTGCTGGGTACATAGTCTGTCTCATCCTCTTCCAAATTGTTTATATTAAATAACTTCGCATGGCAAACTGAACCAAAGACATTTTTACCATCCAGATTCTCTAGAGCTTTGGAGGCATATTCAGCTTTGCAAAAGGTTATGTAACTTTCATAAGAGATGGGGCTTTTAACAATTCGTAATTTTATTCTATCTACCTTGCCAAACTGTTTCATGTAATTATGTAAAATGTCAAAATCGACTTTATCACTTATGTTACCACAATACACAACTCTTAGATTTCCAATTACACCACCAGTATTTTCACCCTGGTGTCCCGGTGTTTGGTCGAGTGGAGGGCCTAATGCGGAATCCTTAATCAGGCGTGAGTCATCAACAGAGGGGGTTAAATAAAAATCCATCAGATTATGGTGTGAACGTTCGTCCAAGTTGGCCCCATACCCACCATGGAGCCACAATTAGAGGGTGATATAGCACCCTAGGAGTCCTACCCAGATATACACCCCACACCCAGCGCCTTGAGGGTCGTCAGTCCGTCGAGATCAGACCCAGCACTGAGTGCCTAGAGTTTAACATAAAAGTTTCCCCTCTCGCTCGGACACGTCAGGTACTCCAGTTCTACGGGTGAGGAGGAATGCCGTCCAACCCCACCCTCCATCAAATCACAAGGACTGTCAAAGCTTGGCCAAGTCCATTCCAAAAGTCGTAGACAAAAGCAGTCCAAAAAAAAGAGTCAAAATTTAGAGGTTGGAGAGAAGAATTCAGGAAAGAAAGAGAAGAGAGAAGGATTAAAAGTGAGAGAGAAAGGGTTGTAGGATGTTCCGTCAGGACCCGGGGCACCTATGGGAATGCACGAACATTCCCATAGAAGCCAGGGTCCCTTATCCCCTCACCACTGGAAGGAGTCCTACTCGAGGGGCATATGCGATATAGATCCAGGCAGGAAAATATCTAGTTCCTTCATAAATTAATATGCTTTCTTCATTTTATTATGTGTATTATCTACTCTAAGCTCTTCTAGTTGCTGGTACCAGTATTACCAGTCACTGAGTTATTTACCTAAAAAAAACTTAACTAGAACCTAAAGGTAGCTACAACTGGTTCATTTACATACTGATGGGTACTTTTGAGAGAGATCATCGCTGTGGTGGACACGAATTCGGTTTCAATCATTCTGCATTTAAAGAATTTAGAGCAGGTAAAACATAATGAACTGAAGATAATGTATTCATTTACAAAACAACAAGATACTTCCTTAGCGCCTTTATACCGCAAATGTGAATGCATGCTTTCCACACACACACACCCACACCCACACACATATATACATAGGCACAAACCTTTATATATATATATATATATATATATATATATATATATATATACATATTTATATAATATATATATATATATATATTATATATTATATATATATACATGCAAATATATATATATATATATATATATATATATATATATATATATATATATATATATGTAATTATGTATGTATATTTATGTATGCATGTAAGTATCTCTCTCTCGCTCTCTCTCTCTCTCTCACTCCCAAACAAATCTCTATATATATGATATTATTATAATATATATAATTTATAATAATATATATAATATATATGTTATATTATATATATATATATATATATATAAAAGGGAAGGCAAAATCGAGAGAGTGTACGAAGGCGCTGCGGCGTATCAAATCGTGATCGTTTATAAAAGCCGGGTATCATTAATAGTCCATTTATTTCATGTATTCAAACTTGGTTTAACAATGAATAGGCCTATGAGGCTATCTACGCCACCATCTGAGTCACGGAATGTGTTCGTGCTATAAAGGGAAAATCCATATCCTTGCCGACGGTAATCAAGCACGTTCATTTTAACCCTTGAGCAGCAAGGCTGTATTATGTATTATTTCTAGAGGCAAAACCAAGTGGACGGGCAACCGGCGCCCTCATCTCGCCAAGACCGGAAGACAGGACGCAAAAGAGGAGGAAAGGAAAGGAGACGGATGAGGTTTAATACCGTAGGATGCGATGGTCGTGTTTTCTGGAGGGTGGATGGCAGTGTATCTTAAACTGATCACTGTACTCGGTTTTTTTCCATCTGTCCACCCGCCTGTGGTGGTTGCGTTGGTAACACTGTGTCCCGGGCTTTAGATAGTTACATTCAACAATAATAACAATATCCTATTTCGAATATTAACGGTGTAATTAGCATACAGTAAATTATTAAAACACTTTTCAGACCCAAATGTACACCCAGATATCCTTTTATTTACCTAAAACTTACACATAGCGTAACTATCTAAAGCCCGGGATGCAGTGTTACCATACGCAAACACCACAGGCGGGTGGGCAGATAAAAAAAACAGTGTATAGTTAATGCGACTGTCGTTTCTAAAATGGCGGCCATTCTGTAAATTATCCCACTGATAATTCGTATATAATGTTGCCGAGTTCCATTGTTTTGATTCTGACGTGAAATTTAAACGCAGACTTTATATGTTACAGACGGAAGTATAATTTTAAGGTAAATATTGCGCTTTATATTTCAATGGATGCTCGCCAGATCGTCGGGGAATTCTTTAGAAGAAGTTCAAAGTGGATTTATTGAAAATTAATGATAAATCATTGATAAATACTGAGCATTACTCTTTGAATATCAGGAGTAGGCACTTTACACTCTTCACATCAATTTCCTTTTATTCGGTTTTATTATTCTTGGTTTCACTTTGATGGAAGCTGGGGACGACAAACTCAAGTCAGAAATCTCACATGGAGTAAATAAAGATGAAATGTACATTCCCTTTAAAGAAAACGATATAATTATTACCAAGTGAAGCGCAGAGACATCGGTACTATCATCCATATTTTCATTTCTGTTCTTATTATTTTTGTTATTATTTTCATTTTCATTTTCATTATTATTTTTTTTTAAATTTTTATTTGAATTTATTTTTATTATTTTTATTCTTAATTTTTATTACATTTATTTTTTATATTTTTGTTTATTTTAATTATTTTTATTTTTAATATACTTTACGATGTGAATGATCCAACATCATATATTTGCTCTTCACAGCTGGAACATCTGTTTGTAGATTTAACTCCATCAGTTCATCTTGATTCATACTTTTCTCGACTTCAGATATGTCACCAACACGAGCCTTCATTATGTTCAATAAATACCGGTGATGAGCATTTCTAAAATCTATGAAGCATATTAATGTACCTTTTCCGACAAACATGGTGAAAAACGTAATTAGAGATTATTCGTTTAGTTATGTAATGAGGATTATTTTTAGTACTACTCATATACGAATATTTCGCTAAAAGCATTGTACAACATTATATCCAGTTTAACCGAGTTGAAACTCTTTTGAGAATAAACGGACAACGGAATAACCCGCCTAAAACAGATGTATTCGGGATTAAGTCCAGTTTTACGGATAATTTCGAGATTATTCTTTCCGCTGGTTTACGACATAATTTAGTCTCCTTACGACCGGCATAGTAAATTTACTGGCATTTTATGTGCATGGGAACAGTTGAGGGCCGGTAGGACACGTATGGAGATCTACCATCCCCCCATTCCCGCCCCCCCCCCCCCCCCCCCCCCACCACAGGGGGTGGGGGAGGAGGGATTCCTACGGGGAGAATGCACTCCCGCCCCATAAACTTTAATTGCCTTCGACCAGATAAGAATAAAAAATAAATAAATATATCGAAAAAAGCTGACTACCACCATCTTTTTGCAGAGTAAATTTAAAATTTTCGAGCCTATTTCGGAGCCTAATGAGCGAATTTGGAGGCCGTTTAAAAACTAGCAACCCATACTAGAACGGCCCGAAATGGTTGAATTAACATCGATAACGATTATGGGAGGATCCTTCCCGTTCCCCTTTTACTCGCAACTACCTGTGTTTTCCACCGGACCCCACTACCTGTGTTCACTCAGGTCCCATAAGATAATAGCAACCGATGATAAACAATGTGGAAGTTAGGGGAGAAGCGACCGAGCGCTGACAACGCTGCGTTTAATGGACAGAGGATAGGAAAATAACGACGGGAATACATGAGAAGAAGATAATAAAGGGGCGGACAAGAGCACTTGATAATACGAGGATGGTAAAGGGTTACTCGACGAGGGTGCGAGGATATTCTCTTTTTTTTTTTCTTTATTTCTTTTTGCTTTGATGGTCTTTTTAATATTTCTTTTCATGACCTGGGTATGGCCAGGGAAAGGGGACGCATATCGATGAATCCACATTTTAATGACGAAGAGTAAACTGTCTGTAATGAATGAGTGCAAATCACTGTACACACAGTATTGATTAAATAACATAGAAAAAACACAATAAAAAAAGTTTTGTAATGAGTACATCTAAATAAGACGTATTCACTTTTTTTTTGCACGAAAAAAATGCATGCTAGCTGTTCGTGAATATAAAACACGAGCAAATGAAAGCCAGTTAAGTAATGTAATAATATTATTGTTATTAATCCTTACCATACTTGAATTTTATTTCTAGAGAAAAGGCAAACCTTGGAATACTAATGATAAGAGCACTGATTTCAAACTGATGTAATTACCTCTTCCTTTTTCTTGACTTTTCGTCACTGCATTGCCAATTCTCCTACTCATCACTTTATCTTTCTTGATCGTTCCACGAAGCTCCTGTCTGTCTATTCAGGATTTATCCCCAAAGCAGCTTCATATCCAGGGAACAATTAGCTCAAACCATAAACCTCGCGAAGATTATTGGCATCTCTGAATAGTTCCGCTCTTGCCAATTATAGGTGAAGTTTGAGGAAGAAAAAAATGAGGCGGTGAATTACAGGGAGAGAAAGGAATTAATGGGTTAGGAGAGGAGGGTTGAAGGCAAAAAGGAGGACGGATAAAATACAAAAGGAGATATGAGAAGGCAAAGGGTAATAAAAAATAAATGAAAATAATATTCATAGAATTGCAAAACCACAAGGGATCATTCTAATGACTGTACTTGACGTACCTCATTTTAATTTCAATTTATTTACCCCATATCGAAATCAAGGGGTTATACATATCTGGATCGAACTTAGGCATTTAATCTATACTTAATTTTAAAGTCATTACTGGTGAAAGCCTGCCATTTATAGCACTTCAATTTCGATTTCTCTACAATTTGAATTAAGAAGATTGCACACACCTGTAATAAACGCACGCGATTAAATACGGCGTATCATTTTAAAATGATTGCTATCAAATTTTGCCCCTATTAGAATTCCTTGGTTTGCACACTCTGGGATCGAACTTCATGAAAATGAGAAGAAATCTGATACACTTTCAAAAATAAGACAGACACAATTGAGAAAGACGAAAGACGAGAAGGATGAAAGGTCATGCTGCAAAGGGAGAAATGGGGAGACTGCATGAACAAAGGAAGAGGAAGAATAAAAGTAGTAAACTGCGGGATGTGGACAAGGAAATAATAGAGATGGAGAGGACGCACAGAGAAAGGCAGGGCGTAAAAATGTTAACTCAAGATTCGGTCACTTCGAAACAAATGGGAATTTTGTCGAGCGAAAGAGGTAGTAACAAAATAAGACAGGATTAACAGAGAGGAAGAAAAATATGAAATGATGGAATGAAGAAGAGATTAAAGAGGATTACAAGAGGGCGAGGAAGACCACTAAAAGAAAGGATTTTTATTATTTTTCAAAAGAGGGGACATTCGTCAATAAGGGGATCTTTCAAGAGATTTTCGGGGTCTTTTACGATCTTTCAGGGTCTTTTATTTACGTAATCAAAAACGCAGATCTTAAGTTGATAAAATGTTCCCACCTTTTTTATGTAATTTACCTCTAATTCTGACTGAAGTCTTCATCGTACTTAAATAATTTTCATTTTCAATCGAAATTGCATCCTTGCCGGTTTTGTAACAATTGTGGTCATTCATATTAATCTTATTATCTTCTCAAGTGATGTTTTTACAACCTCCAAATTCCAAAAGAAAAAATCATAACACAAAGGTTTTTTCATTCCTTAATCTTGATGGAAATTAATTTTTTTTATATAGTTATAAAATCATCCGGTTGAAGGGGAAAGACACATAAAACTTGCAGCCAGAAAGGAAGCCTTGGAAACGAATATTTCTAATCGCTATCTATGTTAATTTGGCAATTCAGAAACAAGTATACAAGTAAAGTGCATAAAATATCAGATTAAAAATCACAGATGTAAGCTGGCTTACATACACAAATTTCATGTTCTCAAGTGACCCACGTTCAAGTGTCCGTATATGCAATCACCTTCAATTTAAATAATAAAATGCAGATTAGAGTCTACACATATATCTTACACCTTCATATTAAAAAAAAGAACCTCGAAGATGAGTTTGCCATCCTTCGGAGACATTAGCCCTAATTGATAACGCGACATTAGTCATTTCCGTAATGACACCTTTCGTATTAAGGATAGGATGGCCATAACATCCATATATCAAAGGTAATCTAATGAAATCATTGTAATTAGAAGAGTTATTATTTCCGAGTCCTGTAAACCAATTCCAGTGAAACGCGCGGGCTAATTGGGGCAATTCGAATCTACAATAAAGATTTCAACAAATACGGCAACAGAGAATATCAATTCGGGCGTAATAACATTCATTTGTTTTCTCAAATCCTGCGATAAATGAACTGGTTATTATATCAACAGCGATTTTAAAAGGACAAGACATAATCGTCCACTATTTTCAAAGAAAATAATTCTCGCAATAATGACATTAATCTTGTACTGTCAAAATACGAATTTCAAAGAAAATATTACGGCCAATAATTGAATTAATCTCGCGCTATCAAAATACACAGTTTAGAGCGTGAAATTGTATACCTTGTTTACGGGTTGTAGAAAGACGAGATTAGTGTTTATATATTATTTGAAATGTAATATATCACCCTTAATTCCTACTCTGGCACGGTCTGTAATCCTTTGGAACGTATGTTTCGAAGGACATTCAGAAAAGGATTAATATTTCACCGGTCAATTGCCAATCTACCTATGAAACCTAACGAGTATCGCTCAAATCAAATGTAAAATGATTAATAATATATGGAAAATGAGCAAACATAAGTAAATAAATAAATAAATAAATAAGAGTGATAAAAAAAATTGGGCTTCAGCGTAATTTTAAGCAAAAACTGCGGACGGTCATTCAACGTCTCAAGCTAGCGTTTATGAACATTGGTCGCCTAGCTACTATTGTTGAGAAAAAGCTCATTAGCGAAAACCTTCTATCACCGATAACTGCACAGTGACTTTCAACTGTATATACACACACACACATACATTATTATATATATATTAATATATATTATTATATAATAATATATATTATATTATATACTATATATATATATATATTTATATATATTTAATAAAAGGAGCCCATAAAGACGCCAAAATATAGAGGGAAAAGACTGCTGTCTCCCTCTTCAGGTTGATGAATAAGTAAAGTTACAGAAAAGGTGGTATTAATATCAAGAGATCCATCCACAGGCAAGCCAATTGAGGTCAATCCCACTGATAATCTTCCTTTAATTCTCTTAACCGTTGGTTAAATGAAAACTTTATCAATGACATCTGTGTCCCATGCGCCCTTTGAGATGTTCATTACCCGTCTCTGTTTAATCTAAAGATAACAGTGCATCGGCACTGGTCTGATTTCATGACAGTAAGTAATTTCATGAATCGAAAAACTTCTTACTATGGAATAAAAAAAACTAAGCAGCAATAAACTTGAACAGGCAATTTAAATCTGCTTTCAAATCGGCATAGAAATGTTTACATAAACATGACTGCAGCCAATGCAATTAAAATCAAAGAGATCATACATCATTATGCACAGAATTCCTACATACGGAAGCTTATGAAACTATCCTATGAAAACTAGTTTTCAACTCACATAGATCTGTACATATAAACTTAATTATAGCCATTCCTTATCAAGAACAAAGACCAAGCGCCGCATTAGGATAAGAGGATCAAATTACAAGAGGGAATGATTGAATTGAGATGGCGGGCAAAAAAAGAAAAATAATAATAAGCAGAGAAGGGAAAACACAAGACAATGATAACTCGTTATTGATAGCAGACCGCGCAACTTTTTCGTTGTTATTGTTCCGTCGTAATCACGTTGTTGCTATTTTTTGTTACGGATATTTATTCATGGCTATGAATAGCCTCACCGGAAAAGAAGATTAAACTGCAATAATTCCTCGTTAATCAGGGATTTAATCTAATCCTCTCGATGTAAAATTCTACGGGTCATTTTCAGTTGGGAGCGTTGCGTTCTGCACAACGGAACGCGTTGTTATTACTTCGGTGTTTTTCCATTGGCAGTGGTCGTCATTTTATAATTAGTAGTTGTATATCTGTGAATACTACTGTTGCTGTCATCATTTACGATTTCATACTATAGTAGATTCACATCACCGGTGCATCTGATGTCTAGGCCCGTCCCTTACGACGCTCCTGATTGGCTGTTGATAAGCCAATCTCAGGGCTGGAAACTCTCAGTCTCTCTCGAGAGTTCACATGGGCAGGATTTATGTTCCACCTCCCCTGAGGAATATCTCAAAAGTATCCCTCAGGAGAGATTCAACATACATCCTGCCTGTGTGAACTCTCTCGAGAGACTGAGAGTTTCCAGCCCTGTGATTGGCTTGCCAACAGCCAATCAAGAGCGTCGTAAGGGACGGGCAAGATATCAGATGCACGGGTGATGTGAATTTACTATAGCAATTGCGAGGTATCATAATGACAATGACACACTCAGTCAAGAGCTATCATAAATTGTTGTTGCTTCCACCAATTTCCGACCATTAATATTTCAAAGGGGTTTAGACCTTGGCTAATTTACACAACACAATTGGACAATGACGTGAGAACGAAGGTTCCAAAATGAGATCTAAGTTTGCCAAGTCCACAACATCAAGCTAACATTACCCAGCACTAATATCAGGTTCCCCTCAGAAAATAAAACAAAATCAATACGATTTTAGTTTCTATTCTCTTTCATTAGCGACAGCCATTTTGTTTCAGAATAAGCCTCAGAGGTAACAACATGACCTCGCCGCTCTCACAGCTGCTTGCTGTTAACTTGGGCATTGAATGGATGCCTCATGAGAGGTTATAGTAGATTCAAATCAACAGTGCATTCGATGTTTAGGCCAGTCCCTTACGACGCTCCTGCTTGGCTGTTGATAAACCACTCACAGGGCTGGACACTCTCAGTCTCTCTCGAGAAATCCCATGGGTAGGATCTATGTTCCACCTCTCCTGAGGTAGACTTCTTTCAGGAGAGGTGGAACATACATCCTGCCTACGTGAACTTTCGAGAGAGACTGAGAGTTTCCAGCCCTGTGAGTGGCTTATCAACAGCCAATCAAGAGCGTCGTAAGGGACTGGCGTAGACATCAAATGCACGGTTTATGTGAGTCTACTATAGTTTATTGGACATCACCCCTCATCCGAAGAGAGATTTAGCATCAGTGGACGATAGAATTACAGAGGGCCAAAAGACTTTAGTCACACGGGAAGAGTCCCGGAGGGGGTTTGTTCTTGCGTAATTAAGGACATGTTTACTAAGATAACGTTATTAACCACTGGACGCGTCAGACCTTTATTCTGATCAACATTGTTATCTTGACGTACGTTAAGTCCTCGTAACTTCGCTGTATTTATATGACGTCCATTTAATCCTGAGGGACCAGTGGGGGGAGGAGTGACGTCAGTGCACCACACGTGGTGACATGTAGGCATTTCTATTTGTTTTCAGCTTTCCCACTTTTTAGCCTTCTACTTTATCTCCATTCGTGCTTCCTTTCTTCAGTATATTTGTCCGACCACTCCAACTCCCCTTTTCAGTATCCTAAGCACTAATGGGTGACAGACCCCCAGCACTTGGCTTCATAGTCGAAGCTTCATTATTAATCACACACCCGATAGATACATTAATCAAACCGCCACATAAATGGGAATTCAAACTGAACAATATTTCCACCAAACTGCTACATAACTGGGAATTCAAATTGAACAATAAGAAATATATTACATACAAATCCATGAAGTTAGCTAAGGAACTCGCATATCATAACAACCAAAGAATAAGAAAAAAGGCGAAAAATAAAAGGAGAGACTTGTTACCGGCGCATCTTCAACAGCGAATCGACGCAGTAGGAGGTCAGAATGTTTTTGAAGGCTGCTCAATAGGCCTATCGGAAACACTTACGCTGATGATGTATTGGTGATGAGTACAGAAACTGCTCAAGTATACTCGTTTCAATGGTTTTCGGTGATGTTGTTTGTTTTATATTGTTATTTGATGTTATCGTTACGATAACAGGAATTCTGCCATGAAAGCGACAGAAAGAACGACATCTGTTGATTCCAAAATGAAGTCATCGTTTCCTTGACTGCCATTGTTACCATGGCAACGAAAGACGCCCGAGGCCTTACCCTCGGAAACATTGGTACAAAGGTATCGAAGAGGGGAAATAGCGGAGTCCTTAGGGCTCAGGTTCAGGTACGGGCTCGTCTCAGTTCGCTTTGGCGAGGGGAAGAAACATAGGTGGTTGGAAGTGTAAGAGGAGACCTTGACAAAGGTAGGAGGGGAGAGGTATGCATCATACACCTACCACCTCCTACTCTCATCCTCCTCCTCCTCCTCCTCCACCCAACTTTTCCTCAATCGATCAATTTTCTCCATTCTGGTCGACCGTATTAGGTCTATAATTGGATGCGGATATGAGGCTTACTATTCAATAAGGCCCGCGATTGTGTTCGCGGGGTTTTTCCTTTCATTTTTCTTTAATAGGCTTTATTTAATGCCTCTCCGTCCTCCACAAAGGAGCCAAGATCGACGCACGTATCGTGATTCATTCGTCTTTTGTTTTCGTTTTGGTGCCGTTTCTCGCTGTAGTTTGAGCTTAAATGTATCGCAAATGTTTGGTAAATATATAAAAGGAGAGGTTTCACTCTTTTTTGGCATTCTTTGGTCTCATGTTTGTGTAAGTTTTCTTATCGTTACAAATTTTTCGGCATCATCAACAACTTGCCTCACAGAAAAGTCAGCATTCAAAAACCTCTGGATATAATTAAATTTAATTCAGTTCAAAAGCTTTATTTCGGACATAAATGGCCATAGACAAACTCATACATATACACATCCATAAACATATATAAAAACCCACCAAACTCTAAAAGGACAAGATTTAAAATAAGCATGAGAAATGATTATGAGAGAGAGGTGAAAAATTAGGATATGAATGAGGTGCAGATAATGAAACTAAGTGATTCTTCCTACTAAAAGGGCATATACATATGTACCATATCAGAACACAACAATGAAATGCTATATTCTTGCATAAGGAGCGCACCAAATGCACTAAGCATAAACGAGGTTTTTCCAGTGTTTGAAAATAGTTGAATTATGCAAGCAAACTGGGTGGGCAACCCCCTTCATTATTATATAATACAGTTTTCAGAGTTCTTCAGCCTTTGCAAATAGCATGTTATAGTTTTGCGTCTCAGTTCTTGAAAGGATGGCTGACCAAAAGCCACAGAAAGAGCGGATGCGCTTCCATGCCTCGGAGTTCCCAAGAGCCTTAGTAGGCTATCGTTGTAACATACTCTCAGCTTATTCACAGCTCATTGTTTTGCTCTGACAACCAAAGACATGCCATAAAAACTTGTACAAAAACTATGAAAAAGCATTTTCTTGACATCATCACTACATAATAAGTTCCTTAAAATCATATTGCCCCTCGCACATAGACCTTGTATAAATATTCTAAATGGGCATCGTCCGAATTTTGAGCAGTAAGATAATATCCTAGGTACTACTTTATTTCCGGCACAAAATCTATACATGCATTGTTAACAACAATAGGTGATATATTACTTGGGCAGATCTTACTCTTAGAAAAAATTATACATTTGGTCTTCTTTACATTTAACAATAGAAGTCTGCCAGACATAAAATCACGATATATGTTTACAAGCTGCTGCAGCCCACCTACTGAAGGAGCAAATAAAACAATATCATCAGCGTAAAACACATGATTTAAAATCATGTTGTTTAAATAACATCCCACTTTAATTTGACTCAGCCTGTGTGAGACGTCATCCATATATACATTGAACAGGTAAGGTGAAAGTAAACTTCCCTGTCGCACTCACCATGAAGTGGAAAATTCACTCGAAAATACATGGCCCCATTTGACAATCATTTGCCGATTTTTATACCACTCACATAACATAGCAGTTTAATACTACAGCAAGGAACACTTTCTGACAGTACTTCAAATAACACCTTATGAGACACTATCAAGGGCTTTAGACATAACCATGAAACAAGCAAATACAGGTGTTTTACGAACATTATACTCCTTGATTACGTGTTTAAGAATATGAACTGGCATTTCCGTCCCATGGTGGGATTTGTAGCGAACTGGTTGTCACTTGTCAATAAGTGCTTTTTGCATCTCTCCAATATAATCGCTTCCAAAACTTTTGAGATAACAGGGGCTAGAGCAATCGGCCTATAATTAGATGTCACTTCTATCGTTACTTAATGTGAGGCAAATCAGAATTACAGCAACGGTAGTGAAATTACCCTTCGTTAAAAAAAGGAAAAGATTGCGCGAAAAAATAATATGATTGTCATCCTATTAACAAAACCACAGAGAAAGTGTTTTTATCAACTGCTCTCCGATTTTACATATTTTTACGTCATTCTTTAAAATACGCTTTTGTGAATGTGTCTATCTATTTCATGTATATAATTAACATTTACTATTGGAATATGTGTGTGTGTGTGATTTTTATATATATATATATATATTATAGTATATATATATATATATATATATATATATATTATATATATAATATATATATATATATATATATATATATATAAGATGCTCTAAAGAATATATTTGTATTTATCTTTATTGGCAATCACATAGGGTGCGTAGGAAAATGTTTTGAGAAAAACCTGCGATAAGAAAAAAAGTAAGTACAAGAGTATTCAAAGAAAAGTCAGGTAGTAAGTTCGTCCCGTGTAATGGGAAAAAAAGTGAGTCATCTTCATATTTTGCTGAATATGGAATGTATTTTCCTGAGCAAATTGGGTGAATTAGGCTTAGGGAGAGATTTGGGGGGAAGTGAAAGAAGGAAAGTGATTGGTTACTGGTCCCTATGGTGTATCTGAGACGGAAAGGAAACACGTAACGTTTTTGCAATAAACTACAAAAATGTTATGAATCTTTGGGGTGAAATTTGAAAACTAAATATAATGGGGCTAAACAACAGGAAACGAAAAGGTGTTCTTGAAATATATTTAAGAAAGAAATACACGAGAAAAACTTTGGATAAAATTTTGGCTATTTAGGGCCGCCATGGTGAAATATATCTTAAAGGAAGGACCTTCACAAAAGGAGGGAGAAGTTTCAGCAGAAGGAGGTGAATAGAAATATTGACATCAAAGGATGCCGAACTTGAATCTAGGACAAAACGATAAATAGGTTTAAAAAGGAGGGCTTGAATAGAAAGGTATGGCATCAAAGGATACATCATTTCAAACAAAGACAAGTAATGTGGAAATAGGTTAGATCTCTCACTTTAGTAGCCGTTTCTTCTTGACCACACCCAAGTACGAAGAGAGTATTTTATTTCACCATTTTCACGAGATGTATATCACTTCCTTTTTTTTCACCTCACTTATTTACTGTTATTGTTACATCATCATTGTGTCTTTAATCTGGCCTCGGGAGGACAAATGCCCTGAATCCTCTTGTTCCAACCTGCGGCCTCTGCATCTGCATCTGAATCTCTCTCTCTCTCTCTCTTTCTCTCTCTCTTTTTCTATCATTTTCCTCTGAAATTCTTAGTATTCAGTGTACTCCAAATCTATCTTTTCTCTGTCATTTTCCGCTCGATTTTAGAGTATTCATTATACTCCAAGTCTCTCTCTCTCTCTCCCTTTATCACGGTGTTCCACTGCATTTCCCATCATTCTTTATACACCAAGCCCGTCTTCGCGCAGTGCCTCCCCTTTCAGAACCTAATCCCCGCTCTCTCCAAAGCAGGATCAGGGAGGTATTTTCTTGGCCACTGGGGATTTTGCCATCAAAATGCTCATGAAAATTTCAGGACAAACTTTATACCGAGCGAGTACGAACACCATTTCACCTTCACCAAAGCCCGAGCTAGTGTTGTGCCGAGTTTGAATAGACTTACAATCTATTATGGTGCGGGGGATTTTCCGCTAGTCCCCCCTGAGACTCACCTGGTGATGCGCTGGCGAAGAAAACGGAGATTACTGTGAATAGGAAAATATATGGAATATTCACAGAGTTGCATTAACTGTAATAACACGATTTGCCTTGCCACCAGTGATTTTGTATTTTTGACCTTTTTTTTATGAATTTTCTGCCTGACTTCAGTAGTTTTTTTTCGGGAGGGGGGGTGGGAGCACGAGGGGGAGGGGACGTTAGCTTCTGTCAATCCTCCTCCTGATTATTTTCTCTCGGTCTGTTGATTCCTCCAATCAGTCTGTTGTTTATTTAGTCCTTTTTCCTGAACTTTTGCTTCCGTTCACGCTCCCCTGTTTCTTCTCTCCTCGGGGTTTTCTCTTCTTCTGCTTTCTTCCTCCCTCAACTACTCTGTTTGTTCTTTCGACATTTGCTTCAGCTGATTTTCATTTTTCATCCGAACGGGAAAATGTGTCGGACAAAGATGCTTTTATCTGATGCGAGGGTGATTTTCGGGGAATGGCCAAAGTGCTCGCACCGTTCTTGAATAACGAATGGCTAAAGTGAAAGTAACAAAAGACCTCAGAGAAAATAGCAACTCTCCTTTGAGATAATAACAACTAGCTGGGTTCAGGGTAAATAAAAATTGGTCTTAGAGGAAATAACAACTGGCCTTAAAAAAACGAATGGTGCTTTAGAGAAAATAACCACCAGCCTTTAAAAAATAACGAATGGTGGCCTTAGAGACAATCACAACTAACCTCAGGAAAGATAATAAATGGTGTCTTCAGAGAAAATATCAACTGGCCTTAAAAAAAATAACGAATGGTGGCCTTTGAGAAAATAACAACTAGCCTTAAAAAATAACGAATGGTGGCCTTAGAGAAAATAACAACTGACCTTAAATAAAATAACGAATTTTGGCCTTAGAAAAAATAACAACTGGGTTTTAAAAAATAACGAATGGTGGCCTTAGAGACAATTACAACAAACCTCAGGAAAGATAGTAAATGATGTCTACAGAGAAAATATAAACTGGCCTTAAAAAAATAACGAATGGTGGCCTTTGAGAAAATAACAACTGGTCTTAAAAAAAAAGAATGGTGGGCTTAGAGAAAATAACAAGTGACCTTAAAAGAAATAACGAATTTTGGCCTTAGAGAAAATAACAACTAACCTCAGGAAAGATAGCAAATGGTGTCTTTAGAAAATTAACAAATGGCTTTAAGAGAAAATAAATGGTGGCCTTACAGAAAATAATAACTAGCATTAGAGGAAATACTACCGGTCAGAGTAAAGTTTTCAAAACCCTAGCATTTCCTGCTTTGTTTCTCAAGTCATTCTGAATAAAACGGATGTTCTAAAGTACCCTATAAGGAGAGTTTGCAAAAGACCTATTGTGACTGAGCATTTCCCAGAAATATGTCTTGTTTTTGTATGGAACATTTTCCTTGTAATACGATACATATTTTTGCTCATATGTATGAATCTCTATTGCTCGCTACCCCAGTGACCTTGCTATGTAAAAATTAACTTGCAATTGTATTTCTGTCATTATATAGCATTATGTTGCGATTCACATTTGTTAATTGATATTAATGATTGCCATCCACTGAATAAGCAAAATCTCAATTCAAGAATTTCACTCTTGACACTCCTCACCAACAACTAAAATAATCTTTCTAAGATTAACACAATTACCAGCTACAACTTATGTCACCGACCATCGCATGATCCAAGTCTGGATTCAAGAATACCGCTGAAAGGATATATACCATAAAACGTATAAAATCGTTGAACTGAGAAAATTAGAAAATTGTTAATACAGAATGAATGTTCTCATAGCACTGAAATCTCATTGCTTTTGGAGCTTTATGCTAATTTGCCGAGAAATTAGCAACTTCCAGTGGTGGGTTACACACAAACCCACCCACCCACACACACACCACACACACTTATATATATATATCATATATATATATATATATATATATATATATATATATATATATATATATAATATATATCTATATATATATATATTATTTATTATATTATATTAAACTATTATATATAGTAATATATATATAATATATAATTAATATATATTATATATATATATATGAGTCTTACCACATCACCGTGATTTATATATACGCATTGAGCTACAAATGTCCTGTAATATCTAATTCGCTCTACCTTGGAATTAATATATTTTCATATATGTTAACCGAAGAGGAATTTATTCTCGACTAAAATCTCCCATTTGGTTAGCACATATGAAAATATACTAATTCCGGCATCAACTTATACCTCTCGCGATAGCCTCGTGGGAAGAAGAGCTTCACTGTACGTACTGAACCTTGGTTCAGTGGTTCGCGCCCATAAGCTGACAAATTTCTTAGGAACTAAAGAATTCCCCTTCGGTTAACATATATGAAAATATATAATTCAGAGGTAGAGCAAATTAGATATCAAAGGACATTTGTAACTTACTGCATATATATACACTATACTATTATATAACAGACTAACTGGAGGAAAGAAATGGAAAGAAAATACTCAGAAGGAAAATGGTTAGAAGCAGGCAACTTGTCCCTCAACCCCTCACCCCACCAAAGTAGGTTGCTGAAGTCAGTAGGCAAGATTCTACTAAAAAAAGTATATATATATATATGTATATATATATATATATATATATATATATATAGTATACATATATACATATTATATACTATATATATATATATATTATTATATACATATATATATATAATATATATATAAGATATATATACATATATAACTTTTTTTCGGTAGAATCTGCTTTTTTTTGGGGGGGGTGGTGGGTGGGTGGATAAGCTTCTAGCTTCTAACCATTTTCATTCTGATTATTTTCTCTCCGTTTGTTTCCTCCGGTCAGTTTGTTTTTTACTTAGTCTTTTTACCTAAAGTTTTGTTTTCCTTCACAATCTCCGTTCCTTCACTCCTCGATGCTCCTCCTGCCTTTACCTTTTTATTTGCTCCTATGACATTTGCTCCGGTACTATCCGTTTTTCATTAGATTAGATTAGATTATAAAATTTTTGGCACATAGCCAAGCGCCGGAGCCGAGGGGCCATTCAGCGCATATATATCTTTAAGAATAAACGTCACTGTCGTACAAACAAGCATACACACAACCGATTAACATACAAATCATTCATTCATAAAAACCAAACAAGAAACCTAAAACAATTAAGAGAAAATTACAATTCATAAAAAAGACCAATATTTTTTAAAAATGTCATAATTTGCTCTGCCTGAGCACCTTCACCTAAAATATCGCCAAGAGGCTTATTTGCCAGCAAACAAGCTCTACGTTTGTTTTCAAAATGAGGGCACTCCACCAAAATATGCGCCACAGTCAAATCCACATGACAAGTGGAACAGCGAGGAACCTGCCTATCCGCTCCACTCATCATTAGATACCCGTGAGTATGTTTAGTGTGGCCAATACGTAATCTAGCTAAAACTATCTCAGACCTTCTATCCATCCGGCTATGAGGCCAAGGATGAACAGAAGGCCTAATCGATTTCAATTTAAGATTATTATCTAAAGTAGACCAGTGGGCCTGCCACTGGTCTCTACAATAAAATCGAATGGTACAGGGACGCCCATGTTGGAAATGTGCCTAAGCCTAGTTGCAGCCTTAGCAGCAGCGTCGGCTCGCTCATTCTCGACAATTCCAACATGGGACGGAGCCCAACAAAATCCAACAGAAAATCCTCTTCTATTAATTAAAAGATAAAACCAATCTTGTACTTCTTGCACTAAAGGGTGGCAAGAGACTAGGCTTTTTAGAGAAGATAAAACACTCAAAGAGTCGGTAAAAATGGTAAAAACCTTGATAGTACAAGAACTATAAAAAATATATTTAAGAGCAGTCAAAACTGCCAGCAGTTCAGCTGTAAAAACAGAAGAATTAGAAGGAAGTTTCTTTTTAATGATATTACCACTAGTCACTACAGAGCAACCAACACCATCAGAACCCTTCGAGCCATCAGTATATATATGATGAGAATCACCATGTTCGGAAGCATGGTCCAAGAAACTTGCCCTCAACTGTTCACCAGAACTGTTGCTCCTGCTGTCCCTAATTGGGCAGATTTCTAGGCATGGTCTATTCCAAGGAGGAAACTTTGAAGGCGAAATTTCAGCTACTGCAGGGGGAAGTAATCCCACCTCCCTGGCAGAGCTTGCTAGTCGGACCTCAAGCGGCTTTGGCAGTCTCAGTCTATTTGGGGCTCTGTCAGTTGGTTCTCTAACGTACTTATAGTTGGGGTTTAGCTTTGACGTAAGTATTCTTGATATGACTCTCAAGCCTAATTCCTCCTACGGATACGGAGTGGGGGAAACCGGACTCAACATATAGGCTTTCTACTGGTGAAGTTCTATAGGCTCCCTTACAAATAATACGTAAAGCCATATTATGGACAACATCTAATTTCTGCAGTGTTGTCTTGCACGCACAACCATAAACTTGGCAACCATAATCAATTTTGCTTAGGCATAACACCTGGTACATCCTCAAAAGGGTAATTCGATCTGCCCCCCAGTTAAAATTAGATACAACTTTAAGAATATTAAGTCGAAGCTTCACGTTACATACAACTTCATTAACATGTTGAGTAAAAGTTAATTTTTTATCAAATGTAACACCTAGATACTTAATGCTATCTTCATAAGGTAAAATCAAATTGTTTAAAAACAACGTAGGGATCTCTTCCACTCTTCTTAATCGACAAAATCATATAGCTTTGGTTTTTTCTGGTGAAAATTTGAACCCTTTAGCACTGGCCCATGATGTTGAAGCATTAATAGCAGTCTGGATCATTTGACAAGCTTCAACAGCTGTGAACTTACTACAGATTATTGCATAATCATCAGCAAAGGCCAGACCATGCACCCTGACAGGAACTTGTTCTAGTAGACCGTTGACAGCTACATTAAAGAGTGTTGGACTAAGAACGCTTCCCTGAGGTAACCCTTCTTCCTGAGGGTAAGCAGAAGAAATGTAAGAGCCCACTCTTACTTTCAGGTAACGTTCTGACAAATATCTTTCAGACAATAGAATAAATTACCCACAACACCCCACTCTACAAGTTGCAAAAGGATACTCCCTCGCCAGGTCATGTCGTAGGCTTTTTCTAGGTCAAAGAACACTGCAACAGTCTGGTTTTGCACAGCAAAAGCATTCTGTATCTCCCGAGTAAGGAACATCAAAGGGTCAGAAGTACTTCTATTTTTCCTAAAGCCAAACTGCCGATTAGATAAAAGATTCCTTGAATCCAAATACCACACAAGTCGAGCATTGACCATCCTCTCATAAATCTTGCTAACACAACTGGTTAGAGCAATTGGCCTATAGTTCTTAGGAAGGAAGGAATCTTTAAAAGGTTTTAAAACAGGTACAATAATCGATATCTTCCAAGACTCTGGTGAAGTTCCTGAAAGCCAAAAACTGTTTAAAATGTCTAAAAGAAATTGTTTTGTACTTCTAGGCAAATTAAAAATCATTGAGTACAGTATATCATCTTCTCCAGGAGATGTTGGGGAAGATAACGAGATTGCATGATCTATTCTTTCATGGTGAAAGGGAGATTATACGACTCTGAATTTAAACTAACAGCAGGAACAACCGTGGTACCATCCCTAATATTCCTGAATGCAGGAGAGTAATGTAGGGCACTAGATATATTGGAGAAATGCCTACCAAAGGTTTCTGCAACTTCTCCAGAATCAGATATGAAGAAGCCATCAATTTTCAAAATAGGCAAGGGAGATGGAGAAAATTTCCCTTGCAGCTTTCAGATTCTGTTCCAGACAAACGACATAGGGGAATCATATTTTAATTCACTTATATATCTGATAAACGATTCCCTCTTTGCCTGCTTAAATGTTTTCTTTTGCTTAGCAAGAGCTCTTTTATAGATAATTTGATTTACCAAGCAAGGATATCTACGATATCTCTTGTAGCAAGTTCTTGTTATCTTTCGGCTCAATGCGCATGCATCACACCACCAAGGTACTAGAGGACGACGAGGCTTACCAGAAGTTCGAGGAATAGACAGCATGGCACCGCACAGCAATCTGAAAATCTTTTATATCATGATCAACTTCAGTAGATTTTTTGAATAATCCCCAGTCAGCCTCCCCTACCTTCCATTTTGGTAAACATGGAGATGGAATATTTTTCATAAACTTTAAGTGAATGGACCAATGATCACTGCCATGATCATTCTGGTCTACTACCCACTGGTAATCTAACCTCAAGGACGAAGAGCAGATAGTGAGGTCAATGGCTGAGTCAGTATTATGAAAAACATCATGTCTTGTAGGGGAACCATCATTCATCAAAGTGATGTCATTTAAGTCAAGCAGCTGTTCTATTATTAAACCCCACCGGTCGCAGTTTGGCTCACCCCAGAGGGTGTGCTTGGCATTAAAATCCCCCATCAAAATGAAGGGTTTAGGAAGCTGGTCTATCAATGTCTGAAGATCATTTAATTCTAGCTGACGAGGATTACCCTGCGCATCCTGTAATCTACTTTCTAATGATGGATCTAGGTATAAAGATCAAATAGTGATCCATTTATAATTGAAAACTTGAACTGCACAAGCCTGCAACACAGTGTTCAATTGAACAACCCTATGATTAACAGACTTGCGGACTATGATGCCTGTGCCTCCCTGAGCACGTACACCTATCAGGGGTGGAGACCTATGGAATGAATAATTAAAACCCAAGTTGGGAGTGTGCTCTCCCAACTTTGTCTCCTGAAGACACATTGCAGATAGATCATGATCCCTAAAAAGAACCCGAACTTGCTCTCTATTTGGTATAAAGCCACGGATGTTCCACTGCATGAGAGCCATTATTTAGAGGAAGGCATCTTAAAATTCCCTACTAATTAAGGAATCTGTGTCCTGGTGAGAGAGATCTTATCAGTTTTACCAGTACTATTTGACCTAGATCTAGGTGTTAAAGATCTTTTAGAAGATGGGCTTTCACTTGCCCTTTCAGTTTTACTTTTGTTTTTTCTATGATTGCTGAGTGACCGTGAATGAGGCGAAGAGGGAGAAAGGGCCCTCTTCTGACGAATAAAGAGGGCCTCTATCTCCTCACCGTCATCTCCACGGTGCACTGTAATGTCAAGATCAGGTGAGGGCTCAATGTCAGGCAATGTCCCTGACAGAGAGAAGTCGTCAACATATTGAGACCTGGCTTGAACCCTTGAACCAACAGGGTCCCCTGGCTTGACCAGAGTCTCTGCAACATGGGAAACCCCAACAGGGGGCCCATGAGAAGCCCCACCAGGGGGGGCATGAAGCCCCACCAGGGGGGGCTCGGGAGGCCCACCAGGCGGACGGGAGGCCCCACCAGGGGGGCACGGGAGGCCCCACCAGGGGGGGCATGGGAGGCCCCAACAGGGGGCACGGGTACCCCACTAGAGGGGGTGTGGAAAGCCCCACCAGCAGGGCACCGGGGAGCCCCACCAGAAGGGGCACCAGAAGAAGCAGTATTCAATTGTTGTGCCTTCAAGGCATCCAAATAGGTTTTCCTGCCCAACAGCTTCTTGGCCTGTCCCACACTGATGTGTTCGTCAAGAGATTTTAGTAATGCATCTTGTTCTTTCTTGAATGCACTACATTTCTTATCACGGGCTCGATGTTCACCCTTACAGTTTACGCAAACTACTGGTCCAGAACATTCCTCGTGCTCAGGCTGGCCACACGATTCACAGAGTTTATTTCTGGTGCAAACGTTAGAGGAGTGACCAAAACCAAAACATTTAAAGCACTGGAGCACTCTCGGTCTATAAGGACGAACTTTCATCATTTCACTATCAAGAATAATTTCAGATGGCAGAGAAGAACTTTTAAATGTTAAAATAAGCATCGATGAGCGGGGCACTTTAAAAACCTTCCAAACCACATCCGGACACATTTCCAAAAATTTCCTCCTCATCCATTTCATGTGGATCTTCATTAATATAACACCCTTCGCATAACTAAAATTATAGTGAGGTTTTACCTCTTTTATCATACCCTCAGGATCAAGCTTCAAATTTAGAAGCATTATCGATTGAATATCTGTCTTCACATGAAATAAGAAACTGTTACGCCCAAAGCGAGTTAATTCAGGACTCCCAACATTGCCGATCTTCTGGCTTACCAACCTCTTCACTGAAGAGGTTGCCTCTCTCACCATGTGTTGTGATAATTAACCACTTATCTGGGTCTGGTGATCTGGAGGTTTTACTTATTTTACTATTATCTTTAATTTCACTTGGTGGTCTATAAATCTCAAGATACCTAGGGACCTCTTTTGCCTCTGCGAGTCCAACACTCAATGAATCTGATCTGAACTCTCTGTAGGCTCTGTGAGCTTCAGATTCGTTATTGAAAAATACCCAAAATTCAAAAAACCCATAATTTTTGCCAAGTCTATTCCTTACTTCTTTTACTTTACCAAATTTACAAAATTCATTAAATACAGTTTCATAATTCCAGTCTAAAGGGACTGGTTTCACATATAAAATGTTTGTAACAAGGAGGTCCTTTGAAAAAGGCTCCAAAGTCACAATGGAGGAATTAACAGAATTTTCCTTGTCCTTATCCTTGCCTAAGTCGTCAACAGAAGGTTTTAATGTCTCCATAAGACGTAGAATTGACGATTCGTCCAGGTAGCCCCCCCCCCCACCACCATGGAGCCACATTTAGAGGACAGTGTTACCCCATACAGGGCTACCCTAGGGGTACCACCCAGATATACACCCCACTCTCAGTGCTTAAGGCGTCATGATGTCCGTCGAGATCAGACCCAGCACTAAGAGCAGGGTTTGACATCTAAACTTTCCCCTCACTTGACCACGTTAGGCACTCGAGTTCTACGGGTGAGGTGGCATGCCAACCATCCTCACCCTCCACCAAATCCAATGAGAAAGTCCAAATCATGTCCAAAACCAATCCAAGTCATCAACATAAAATCCATGCCTTATAGAGGGAGGAAGCAGAAGGATGAAAAGTTTTAGTAAAAGGAAAAGGGCTGACTTATTTAGTTGGATCAACAGCTGGGCACCAAGGCCCAGCAAGAAAGTAGTTCCCACCAGGCATCAGGGCCCAGCTGCTGAACCCTAAGCCCCCCATCCTCGGCAAGGCTTCAGCATCTGGGGGGCCGTTTTTCATTAGCAAAAGAATATATCCCACGTAAGGATGAACCAAGGTACATACCTCTCTTATTAAGATTAAGCCAGCATTACACTGGCACGGGCCCTTGCTACTCGAGTAGCCCGTAGCCAAGGTACACTGTACCATCATTTTCAATATGGCTTAAAGTTAAGTAAATCTTAGTTTTACCAGACCACCGAGCTGATAAGCAGTTCTCCTAGGGCTGGCCCGAAGGATTAGATATTTTTACGTGGCTAAGAACCAATGGGTCACTTAGCAACGGGACCTACAGCTTATAGTGGGATCCGAACCACATTATATCGAGAAATGTATTTCTATCACCAGAAATTTATTAAATTCCTCTGATTCCACGTTGGCCGAGCCGAGAATCGAACTTCGGACCACCAGATTGGCAACCGAGCGCGAAAACCACTTGTCCAACGAGCAACTAATACCTGTATGGGGACCAACGTGAGAGACCGGGGGACTGCACGGACTATTTTATAATGATTTGCAATGGTGTAGCTGGACTCCCCAAAGCTACGGAAAACGATGGTATAGGGGCCGCTGCTGGCTGATCGAGTAAGAAGAGCCCGCGCCATTAATGCAGGCTTAATCTAAAGAAGAAAATTGTACATTTCTTCATCCTTGCCTGGGACATACCCCTTTGATTCAGAGTTGGGACGGTACCTGACTTCTCTGGATCGGGAGTTGCTGTCTTGACCCTTCCTTTATTGACGTTACAGTATTTTGGGTATACTTGCGCAAATAATAAATTCACGTTCTGAAAGGAAATCTTGGTTGTTTATAAATGCGCCTAAATTACCATGCAGTTATAATCATATTTATCTCATTTACGTATAAAGTCATATGTGTCCAAATGTAAATATAGGCAAATACACAATATACGGAATATATCTACCTATTTTCATGACAGACTTAACTGTTGAAATCATGCTAAGAATGTTCATGTTTGTAAGTCCGAACGTCACTTTAATGTAGAATGGGTATTTTGACTGTAATTCCTTCAGAGAACAAGAAGTTGAACACGTTTTGGAAACGATTAAATCGCACGCTTGGATTTTATTTTATTTCTTATTTTATTTCATTTCATTTTTTTTTACACGCGGAAGGACTAGTTTCAAAAATTCATTAAGTAATTACCCCCTGGAGAGATAATCTTTTAATGGACTTCGCTGAAATGTTCATGGATACCTACAAAAAAAGTTATCATTTGAAGGAGGCAAATAATAAGAATAAAAAAAGTCTTTATACAATGTTTCAACATAATAATTAGTTTTTAGTTAATTTTACGTAGAGGTCTCACAAACAAACACAAAAACTGGGTACAGGAGCAACTGACAATACCTCCAATACTATTTCAGAAGCTGAAAACGAAAGGGCAGACATTTCGGCTGCGAGTGATTTTGTGATAAAACACAAAGTCAATTTCTACACAAATCTTTCCGACAATCTCGTATCATACATTTCCACTTTATCGCTAAAGGTAAACAGCAACACTCTTCAGAATAACCATGTTTTCATGAACAATAACGACAATAACATTTAGAATAAAACAGATAAGATATAAACTGCAGGGCTACAACTTCCAAAATAAAATAAAAAATGGAAAATCAATTTTTCGTATGACGGAACATCGGGTCCTGCAGCCATTGCTCCATGATATTTCATATCGGAATTGTCGTTGAAGATTATCCCGTTTTGCGTTCCCGTGACTGCATATCACTCCGTTCAATCTCCACTACCATGCTCCGGTGGCCATAAAGGCTTGGCTCAAAAGAGAGAGAGAGAGAGAGAGAGAGAGAGAGAGAGAGAGAGAGAGAGAGAAAAAAATTGTATCCTAAGTCAATGTAGCAGAATGCCTTTACGATATTACCGTCCATTCTCGCCTTTATCTGGACTGCCTTTCAGTTAGTGCCGGCGTCGTTCGCTGTGACCAATACAAATTTAATGTTATTATCCTCGGAAATGAACGATCCGCGTCAATATTTACAGTCGCTGATTTGGAGGGAGGAGGAGGAGGAGGAGGAGGTGTCTCTGTAAAGCTCCTTTTGACACGGACATCAATTCCTAGGTTTCGAAAGAACTCGGACAGAAGGTGAAACCGAATTACAACGAGTCCGAATGACGAAGGATCGAGCACATATGAGAGAAAGGAAATTATCCTTGGCTTAGAGAAAGAAGCGTTCTCGCACGGCAATAAAGTTGGCACGAAATGATCTGGTGCAAATGGACGCAGAGGCAAAAACAAGGAAATGAAACACATTCAGAGGACTAACTTAGGTAAGACTGTTTTCTTCTTCACTTACAAAAAAAAAGTTAAAAATAAATAGAATAAAGAGGTAAAAAGCTTAGAATTGTAAATTATAATTGAACAACTTTAATGGAAAAAATAAATAAAATAAGTTATAAACAAGTAATAGAAATGAATAAACAAAATGAAAGATCCTAGAAGAAATAAAAAAACACTGCTTGGTTATTGGGTGGCTGAGATTACGTTGACGTCATAACAACACTGGCCCTTGCTCAAAGGAAGCCAAATAAATACAGAGAAGTGTTGAAGGGCAAAAAAAAAGTACATCAAGACGAAATAACAGTTGTATAACAACGAATATGAAAAACTGCAATTGATATTGAAATAATAAAATAAGAAATAAAAATCTCGACGTTAATTGTAAAATACATTTTACCCGTTTCAAAAAGAAAAAAATATCTTATAAAAATAGAAAAAATAAATAATCTCTTTAGGATCTTTGTTTTTTTATCTTTTATTTTATCTTTTTTTTAAATCTGTTAACTCTTTCCCAATTAAAACTCAATCCTAACGAAACGAGTCAATATAAAGCCACTACGGAGAATAAAATGCTTTCACTTTGTGAATTACTGCTTTTATGTTTATTGTTATTACAACGTCGATGGAACATAAAATATTTATGTGTCCCTGATCTAGGAACGATTTAGCTTGTAGGTGTTCTTAAATTCAGAAACGATTATTATTTACGAAGTAATATCGTGATGTGCTGAGTAATCATCAAAAGGGAAAAATAGATTTCTAGTTTCCCAATCCATCTGACGAAGGATAAACAAACACGACTACCTCACACATACATTATGTATATATATATATACATTATATTTATCCATCTAACTATCTATGTATATAAATGGATGTATGTATGTTTGTGTGTGTATGTACCACATACACTTTAACAGCATTGAGCAATTTCAACCAGACTTGGTATACAAATAGCTTAACATCTGGGAAAGAATACTGTGGGTAAGACATCACTGGCACCAAAAGAGGGGTGTGGGGAAGGGGGTGGGAAGGGGTGAAAAGTGAAAATAACTGAAAATGATAGGTATTAGTGTCTAGCCCATAGTTTTTGAGGTCGCTGAGATGAACAGTTGAACAGCGACACTCTCGATGACCTTCAAGATCAAGTTCAGCCCCAATACGGATAGGGAGTAAAGAGGGGTGGGAAGGGGGCGACATGTAAAAATAATGACAGATATAAGTGTCTAATCCATAGTTTTTGAGGTTGCTAAGATGAGGAGTGACATTCTGATGCTATTCAAATCAAAGTTCAGCCCTAATAGGAAGGGTGGGGGGATGATAAGGGGTGGGATGGGGGTGATATGTAAATTAACCAAAAACGACAGAGATTAATGTCTAATCAATAGTTTTCGAGGCCACTGAGATGATAGTGAAACTTTTGATGCACTTTAAGTTCAAGTTTAGCCACAAAAAAAGATGTGTTGGAAGGGGCTGACATGTAAAAATAACCGGAAATGACAGATATTAGTGTCAAATCCATTGCTTTTGACATCACTGAGATGAATAGGTACACTCCTGATGTATTAATTTAAGTCTTAGTTCAGCCTGATCTGAAGGAGGGTTGAGAAGGGGTGGGAAGAGGATGATATGAAAAAATAACAAAAAACCACAGGTATCAGTCTAATTTATAATTTTCAAGGTCGCTCAGGCGAATAGTGACACTCCCAATATCCTTTAAGTTTAAGCTCAGCCCCAAAAGGCAGAGGGGGTGGGAAGAAGGTTACATCTAAAGATAATAAAAACACTAAAGATATTAGTGTCTAATCCATAGCTTTCAAGTTTGCTGAGATGAATAGTGACACTCCCAAAGTCCTTTAAGAAAAGGTTCAGCCCCGACAAGAAGAGAGGGTGGGAAGGGGATTACATCTACAAATAGCCAAAAACTACAGATATTAGTGTCTAAGCCATAGTTTTTGAAGTCACAGGAATAAACAAACACACTCCCGATGCCCTTCAAGTCCAAGTTCAGCCTCAATAGGAATGGGAGAGAAGTGGTGAAATGTAGAATGTTAAAAATGCTGGACAATGTACTGGAGCAACTATCTTAGCAGGAAAGAGAGAGAGAGAGACCTTACCTTACAGACCTTACAGTTCGTTCGGGTTGCCCCAGGTCCCTCAGTGTGAGGCACCTCTAATGTCTACCAGAGAGTTGCTAGTACATCTTCCGGTATATTTTGCATCTTCCAATCTTGGATGGTCTGGGATGCAGTTTAGATATTTGTCGAGCTTATTCTTAAACACATCTACGCTCACTCCTGATATATTCCTCAGATGAGCTGGCAACGCATTGAATAGACGCTGCATTATCGATGCTGGTGCGTAGTGGATTAATGTCCTGTGTGCTTTCCTTATTTTTCCTGGTATAGTTTTGGGCACTATTAATCTACCTCTGCTTGCTCTTTCTGATATTTTTGGTTCCATGATATTTTCTGTTATTCCTTCTATCTGTTTCCATGCCTGAATTATCATGTAGCGTTCTCTTCTCCTTTCTAGACTATATAATTTTAAGGATTGTAGTCTTTCCCAGTAGTCAAGGTCCTTAACTTCTTCTATTCTAGCTGTAAAGGACCTTTGTACACTCTCTATTTGTGCAATATCCTTTTGATAGTGTGGGTACCATATCATATTGCAATATTCAAGTGGACTACGAACATATGTTTTATAAAGCATAATCATGTGTTCAGCTTTTCTTGTTTTGAAGTGCCGTAACAACATTCCCATTTTTGCTTTACATTTTGCCAAAAGAATTGCTATTTGATCATTGCATAACATGTTCCTATTCATCATCACACCAAGGTCTTTAACTGCTTCCTTATTTGTGATTGTCTCATTATTAGGTCCCCTATATGCATATAGCTTTCCTTCTCTGTCTCCATAATTTATTGATTCAAATTTATCAGAGTTAAATACCATCCTATTTTCCTCTGCCCAATCATATACTTTGTTAAGGTCTCTTTGAAGAGCGTTCCTATCTTCATCACAAGTAATTTCTCTACTTATTCTTGTGTCATCAGCGAAACTACTCACTACCGAATCCTTAACATTACTGTCTATGTCTTCAATCATAATAACAAACAGTATTGCAGCTAACACCGTACCTTGTGGCACACCAGATATTACCTTGGTTTCATCCGATTTCTCATCGTTTGCAATAACTATCTGTTTTCTGTTGTGTAAAAATTCTTTTAACCATCTTCCTACTTTATCTACGATATTGTGTTTTCTAATTTTCTTTGCTAATATATTATGGTCTACTTTGTCAAAAGCTTTTGCAAAGTCTAGATAAACCACATCTGTTTCATTTCCGCTTTTCATATTTTTGAATATGTTCTCACGGTGGACTAACAGTTGGTTTTGTGTACTTTTTCCGGGTACGAAACCGTGTTTTGTCCTATTATTAAACAAACTTATTTTTTTATTAAATGTTTCAAAAATATTTTTCTTCATTACCCTTTCATACACTTTCATAATATGTGATGTTAGACTCACAGGCCTATAATTACTTGCCTCTAGTCTTGATCCACTTTTGAAAGTAGGGGTGATATATGCTAATTTGTGCTCATCATAAATCTTGCCTGTATCTACACTTTGTCTTAATAATATTGCAAGTGGCTTTGCGATAGAATGAACTACTTTCTTTAACAAAATAGCAGGGACTCCATCAGGCCCTGCAGCAGCTCCATTTTTAATTTCATTAATTGCCTGCACAATATCAGCTTCATTAATTTCTATGTCAGCTAAATATTCACTATTTTCGTCCCTTACTTCTATATCATTATCTTCATTATCTATTCAGGGGTGAATTCTCTCTTATATCGCTCAGCCAGTATGTTGCAAATTTCCTTTTTTTCATTCGTTAATCTCCCTTCAATTCTCAGAGGGCCTATTTCTATTCTTCTTTTATTCATCTTCTTCGCATATGAGTATAATAGTTTGGGGTTTTGCTTGATATTTAATAGGGTTTTTTCTTCCAAGTCCCGTTTTTCATTTTCTTTTGATTGTATAATCTTTTGTTCTGCATTTTCTATCTTACTTTTTAGTTCTATAAACTTTCCATGCATTTTTTTCTTTTGCAAGACCTTTTTTCCACTTTCTGATTTTCTGGAACAAGATCCTTCTGTCTCTTGGTATGCATGAATGATGTTTACTTTTCTTCTTCGGTATATATTTATCCACTATTTCTCCAATATATAATATCTCCATATTTACCCTTATGTCATCACTTACGAAAATGTTATCCCAATCTTTGTTTAATTCTTCATTTATTTCTGACCATTTTATATTTTTACTGTAGAAGTTGCATTTTCCATATCCTTCCCACTTTTTCATTTCTTGCTTATCTCTGTTTTCACTTGCTTTGGAATGAACTGTTAATTCTATGACATTATGGTCTGAAATACTCGCATTATAAACTATTATTTCTTTAACATAATTCATCTCGTTCACAAATACTAGGTCTAAAGTATTTTCCTTTCTTGTTGGCAGGTGATTTATTTGTTGAATGTTGTATTCTAGTAGCATATCTAATAGCTTTTCAAATTGCCTCTTATCTTCTGCACTACTATTACTCTCTTTTTTATATGTATAAGTACAACCACAATCTCCTATTCGTTCTTTCCATTCTACGAAAGGAAAGTTGAAGTCACCAGATAGGAGAATAGTCCAGTCCTTGTGATTTCTACATATATCATCCAATCTGCAATTTTCTCCGTTTCTGCAATATCCTCTTGCATAATAAATACAGTTATTATCTCTT
>NC_061087.1:79161620-79181620 GCF_015104395.2 Macrobrachium nipponense
TTTTTTTTTATAATAAATTACAAGATAAAAGCACAAATTATCATACTAATCAAATGAGGAAGATTACCTATTCAAAGAAGGGAAAGAGCTAAGTGACCACAACAGTTAGTACACGCCCAGATAACGCTTCGGCCATAGAGAGAGGTGACGAAGAAACATAAGAGTTTAAGCCTGGAGAGAGGTGCTTGATAAATAAAGACTCAAGGGTCGTTAAATAGGATGTTTGTTTTGTAGTGCCTATTATTGAGAAAAAATCTTTTCCACTTTAATTTGGCATTTGGATGCATGAGTCCTAATGCTATTCCGGAAGGGATATTCTTGACCCCGTCCTATAACTAAGACCTAGGTGGCTAGCGAATTTGCACCTGTCTTCGAGAGGATCCAATGTAATTACCAAGGCATCTTGAGCATTAAAATTCATATATTATGTTGGATCTCATGAATTCTTGAAGCTTGTCCTTTTAACTGAAGAAACCTCCAATTTTCTTAGGGCTGAAAAATCCTAGTTCATTTTCAATAATTTGTTTAACATTGAAAACGTATATTATTGGAATGAATAAAAGGAATTGGGGCATACATAGTTAGTTTTGGAAAGCTAAAGTTCAATGTAGGTTTAGAATCAAACTTTTGTCAACGTTTTGCTGATAATCTTAAAAACTAATTTTTTGGGAGCGAGTTTTTAGTGAAATACTCTACTCAAGTAAAATTTCAATTTCAATATGAAAAGAGGCCCAATCTGAGGCATATCTAAGTGCTCTAAAAACAAGAATAGTGATTGCATTTATTTTAAACGAATGGAAACATGCCCTTAAATGCAAAGGTTTTGTCCTTTTCATGTTCTGAATTAAATTTCATGTTAGGATGTATGTTATTGACATATTCTAAAAATAATTGACACTGCCAGGAATGTTTGAACAAGGCAAAGGTGTCATCAACATATCCTCTGTAATATATAGGTTTAAAGTTCTTCGCGCAATTATCTAAAAATTCTTCCTCCAAATGACCCATAAAAAATCTGCAAACAAAGGGCCTAATGAGGACCCCATAGCAACTCCCCCGACCCACTGGTAGAGTTGCTTATTAAAGATAAAAGTTGAATCTTGCACAGTAAGCTCTAGTAGGGTTTTAAAATGCTGTCTATTAAAACCATACAAAATTTCAGCATCAATAAAAACTTTATCTAAAATAATATCAATGGTTTCAGAAACTGTACTTTGGTGAATAAGGATTCAACGTCCTAGGCTAGCCATAAATAGTTAACCATCTTGTAATAATACTTGCTGTAGAAAATAAAAACGATTCTTTACAGAGAATTGTGATATAGAATATTTGTTTAAAAGTTTAAGCAGAAGCTTTGAGATATTATAGGCAGGACTGTTGTGGAACGACATTATGGGTCTCATTAGTATACCATCATAATGTATTTTAGGGAGTTCGTATAATATGCCAAAAGAGGAACCTGTGACAAATGGTTTAAGAAATACCTCATCATTAATAATCCCATCTTAAACGTTTAAGTTTTAGTAGGAAACGGTTGATTTTGCCCTATTTTTTTTGAAAATGTCAGCAAAGGTCGGTTCACCAATAAGTTTGAATTTAGTTATCCGACAGAATTATATTACTTTTTTCAAGACAGTCAACCTTATTAAGAATTACTACACCTTTGCCTTTGTCAGGATTACATATTACTATATTATCAACTTTTATCAAGATTCTTCAGAATTTCAAAGTCGTCTTTCCTAAAATATGGGGCCCATTTTACCTTAAGTTTCTTATAAGTGTCGTGAAGTAATATGCAAACCTGACAAACGCAAAGATATAGTAATTCTTAATAAGGTTGATTATCTTTTTGGTTATTTTTACATTTAACCCCATTCTCACACCCCTCCCAATCGGGGCTGAACTTCGACTTAAAGGACACCGGGAATCTCACAGTTCTTCTCAGCGACCTCGAAAACAATGGATTAGACATTAATATCCGTATTTTTTGTAATTTTTACATTTCCACCTTTCCCACACACCCCCTCTCCCCGTTTGGTGTCAATGATGCCTTAATCACACACACACACACACACACACACACATATATATATATATATATATATATATATATATATATATATATATATATATATATATATATATATATATATGATACGAATTTACTTTGAAAACGATATAAATGATGAAAGTAATTTGGATTCATCGCACAGTAATCTTGGTTAATTTCCTGGTGACAGTTAAAACCTTGTTCCATTCTATGTAATTTAAATAACGTTTCAGTATGAAGGAAATTAACCGCGCACTCTTATTGCATTAAAACTCGTTGCGTTAGGTGGTACAATTTGAATAATTGAGTTAATCTCACGAAACTTATGCATAATGTACATTATATATATATATATATATATATATATATATATATATATATATATATATATATATATATATATATATTCAATGTTTGGTTTTTCAACATTCGTGTCTAGTTTAAAGGAAGTTTCGTGAGAGAGAGAGAGAGAGAGAGAGAGAGAGAGAGAGGTGCTTTTTCACATAATCTAAACACGCATGCGTGTGTATGTTTAAATGTCAAGAAGCATCTCTCTCTCTCTCTCTCTCTCTCTCTCTCTCATGAGAGTTTCTATGAACTAGAAAAGAAAATGAAAAAATATAAAAACCAAAGACTATGCCTTTTTTTCTATTTCCGAAAGCTCTTCGTATTCCGTGGGAGCGAGGGAGGAGACTCTGGGAAAACGAGTGGGAGAAAAGTTAGAGCTTGCGTAAGTTTCGAAGACTTAGACCTGATTAGGATCGTCCTTCAATCATGTATATCAGGTTCTGAACTCTAATTCCGAGAGACTGCGTCCCCTAAGTTTCTCTGGCTCTTCCTCGGCGCTTTTTTTTTTCTTCTCCTCTTGATTTAAAGTGATTTTAAGATTTTTGCTTGCATCCACACATACTACATACTGACATACATACATATATACATAGCATGTGCATATATAATATATATATATATAATATATATATATATATATATTCACATATATAAACATATATACAACATAACATAAATTATATATATACATATATATATATCTTATATATATATATATATATATATATATATAGATATATATATATATATATATATAATATATATAAATGCATATATATGATATACATAACTTTCCTTATATTCATATTTTCATTATATCCAAAATATGTACATAAATCTCTTATGGCTCTATTACACAAATGTTTAGATTTTGACGTTGGAAAATGAAGAATAAGGATATAAACAGACGAATATGATAAAAATAAGTTAAAATCCCTCTAAGATATATGCAATACTCCAGGAATAATGGCAAAAAAATATAAGAATTATATGTAATAAGATAATGCGGAAAAAGACAATGAAATAATCGTATAAAAACTATGAGATAAAAAAGACTATCTGTTGAAAAAAAGGTTGAACAGGTAGACCAAATAGTGTCTACGAAAATCGAAACAAACCCCCCCAAATATCAGAGGAAAAGAGCTGCATAAAAGCCTCTGTCTGCGTAATACGCTATGACCACCAGATCCAAATTTCATTAGCCATTTACGTCATGGTTCTATAGGCACAATGGCCGCTCTGTACATCGTGGAAATGTATTTTGTGAAATACAGCAACTCTATTACACTTCAAATGTGAGGAGAGAGAGAGAGAGAGAGAGAGAGAGAGAGAGAGAGAGAGAGAGGCACGAGTTGGAAGCTATATATGGATGGAAAGCGGATGCATATCTTTCTCTCTCTCTCTCTCAATCAAACAACTTTCTCTTTTTATTTCAGAGAGAGAGAGAGAGAGAGAGAGAGAGAGAGAGAGAGAGAGAGAGAGAAGTTTTTTGGCATTATCCATACATAAAACGATTACCCCTCCCTTTTATACAACCAAACACCCGCAGACATTTCCATTTACAGAGAGAGAGAGAGAGAGAGAGAGGAGAGAGAGAGAGAGAGAGAGAGAGGTATGCAAGTTCTTCTGGTAGTACTCTTACAAATGATTTCCCATCCCCTAACTCACCAAGCACCTCCACACACATACAAAGGAGAGAGAGAGAGAGAGAGAGAGAGAGAGAGAGAGAGAGAGGTCCTTTTAGCAGTATCCATACTAACACCCCTCCCCCTTCCTCATCCCACCAGACACCCACAGACATGCCCATACATAGAAAAGAGAGAGAGAGAGAGAGAGAGAGAGAGAGAGAGAGAGAGATACTAAAGCGTTCCCTGACTTCCGAAGTTCTCGCCCATTACCTCGTAAAGTTTCGGTCGGCCGGCAACGGGGATTCCTATGGCGATAATAGTCAATCAAAGTGCTCTTGGTGGCCGTAGATACCTGGACTGTTACCAAGTGTTTTATGATCGAAAGCATATTTCACGAATTTCCTCTGTCAAACCGAATGCGAGCGGCGGCGCCCGTCCCGGCTACAGAAAAGAACGTTAATGCTTTTCCTATAATTTCTGGGACGTATAAAAAGAGCTGGAATACTTTTCAATGTAATGCTTGGTGCGTTCCTGAAAGGGTGACTGTAGGAGGAAAGCGGCCAGCTTTTATTCTCTTACCCTGAACTATTCTTTTGGAACAAATTTCCTTTATTCTATGTATTCTTTAGGAAAAAAAATTCTTTATTCTATACATTCTTTCTTTCTCTAAAATAGTATAAATCATAAGATTGTTCTAGTTTTTCCAATTTCTTAACAAGAAAAAGTTCATTCTTAACTTTGCTGACAATGCTATAATTGAAACTGTTAAACGGCAGTGTCATTATTCCTGTTATTCTTTTATCCACGTAATTCTGCCATTTTAAAACAAAGAAGAACAATCACTGCTCATGATTTCTGTTTCGGAGGTAACTAAAATTAGTTCTATATGATTTAAGAACAGGGGCCTTTTAAACCTGTGGTGTCTATTAGAGTGCTAAGCAAAAAAAAATATTTATTTAAAAATAACTGAGGCCAGTTAGGTATAATGATTACCATTCTCGAATTAAATAATAACACATCTTGAAATTTTGATAGGTGCAGTAGTAGCTGTTCAGCACCTGAATCGAAAATACGAAAAAGTAATTCGAGATGGCAAAAGCCGTTTAAGTTAAAAGATTCCTTTTTTGCATCAAGTCAAAAGCTACAAAAATTCGCCAACGGAATGGCAGAAACAACAAACTTCTTATGGTCTCTATTTTGTACTTCAGGAATACCGTTTACAGAATTTCACAATAAAATTTTGAGTCCAATACGGTTTACATTTTGCGGCTGAATAAAAAGATATATTGATTTTACAAAAAAATTTGAGACTGGTGATATTTTTTGGTTAAATAAAAAGAAATACCAAACACCATTCAGGGTTCATAGCTTCTATCAGGGAGTTTAAAGATGATGATGATAAGCTGAGAGTGATGAGTTAATGGCTTATGATAATGAAGTTAATTTCACAAAGTTTCCGTAAGTGGGGAAAAAAACTATTTTACTTTCCTTCGTTAGGTCCTCCTGAACGAGGCTAAAAGGTTACTGACGTAATCTCATCATTGTAAACTTCGATCGATAGTTTGCAGACATTGTTTGGTTTTTTAACAAATAAAACCACTGAAATATTTGTCATTTTTTCTTTTGGTAACATGTTACCGAGCGTAGAGGACTCATTTATACTACTGGTATTGTGAAGTGGAGAGTATATAGGTTGGTTTCAAATATCTCAAGAAAAAAGGAAAGAATTTAGACAGGTTTGAAATATCTGAAGAAAAAAGAAAAAAAATTAGTAATACATTTAGTAATTAAGGAAAATAACTATAACCGATTGGCATGATAGAAAAGTCAGCATAACAGAATTCAGGTCCTCGTTTATTTAGAGTTCTGCAAATATAGTCATGCTGTGACACCAATTGGATATGAAACAAATAAAAAAAATCTTGGTGTCCATACTCCATAGGTAGGGGACATGAAGGAGCGAATTTAGGAGTTAGGAGAAAATAATAAGATGAGTACGGGAGAGGAATTTTGAAATGATGGGTAAAGTACCTGATAAATAAGCGGTTAATACAAAATTGCAATGTGCAACGAACGATATTAAGGAAGGTGAGATTGAAAATAAGAAAAAACAAATATTGAATTCATGTCCGTGGAACGCAAGCAAAATGACTTCTTGACCAGCGACTCATTAAGAAAAAGAAAGAAAATTCATAAAAGGTAAAAAATCCATGAGAGAGAGAGAGAGAGAGAGAGAGAGAGAGAGAGAGAGAGAGAGAGCTACTTTTATTTAATTACTACCATAAGATCTTACAGTTATACTGTACAAAAGGACTTCGTACATTGTATAGCAGTTCATATGTTATCATTATTTTCACTGATACCATTACAATTTAGTCATCATGCAAAGGTTTACCTGTCAGTCTCCCTGTCAGTTAATCGAAACTGACGTTAAAACGCACATGTGGACGACAGTTTGTGGGCGGAGTCAGTCCACTCACCAAGACTGATGGATGAACTGATGGAATTACCTAACGTTCTTTCGACCGACTGACAGGTGATCGCACGTGTGGACTGGTAACTAACGATTTTATGACAGTTCGCCGCTTGATTTCATCTGGGAAGGATCTCAGCCGCTCGGACCAGAATATGAATTAACTATATATAGGCCTAATTAATTTCATTGATAGACACTGCAGCACTATTTGTAGACCGTTGTAAGTGCAAATCATATCCATACTAAATAAAATCTATTTCCATGTAATAAATACAATTTGGTATAGGTCTAAGCAAGTGTCCTGCTTTTTTTTTTTATGAAAGGTGTTACTAGTGAAAGTAGGCTTCAAGGTCAATTTCATAAATAACTGAACCAACCCGCAGGTTTAATTTACCCTTCTTCATCACTATTGGAGGAGAATAGACACCTCTTTAACAGGCAATATTTAGACCATACTCTGTTAACCCTTTTGCCTCTTTCTTATTTTTAAGTGAATTACCGCAACAGCTAGTCTATTTTAGCTCCACTTCCTTATCAGCCACCGGAGTTTCCATCGCTGCCATATAGTTGCCATGACGAAGGCTAGGCGGGAACTGAGGGCAATGACCTCGAGTTGACTGTCCGACTGACAGTTCTCCTCTTTAGGTGTGGACGCTCATCCGTCGAACGGTCGTTGGTGGACTGACAGGTAAACCTGATTGTAAATCCCAGCCTTAGTATGAAAACCATTACTTATCCTAATCACTCATAATACCAAAGTCATCATAATCACTATCATTTTCATTAGCTCTGATAACTTTATTAATGAGACATCATCATCACTATTCTCCGGCACATTTCAAATATATTCAAGACTTCAAAGGGGAAAAGCCTCCGAAAACTAAGTAAAAAAAAATACAATTATAACCAAAATAAAGAGCATTACAAAATTAATGTGACAATATGTTACTTTGCAGATATAGAGAAAAAAAAAACTAACTAAAAACCATATCTCGCAAATTGAAATTACGAAAAAAGTAGTGCATGCGAAATTATATGCTAGTAATTATCTTACGGAAATATATCTCCATAACACAATTATTATGATCAAAGTACACACACACACACATATATATGTATATATATGTGTGTGTATACATACATACATACATACATACGCACACACATATATATGTATATATGTACATACAGTATATATATATATATATATATATATATATATATATATATATATATATATATATATATATAAGAAAAATCGACGGACGAGATGAATGTGCAATACCAGAGGATCCAAATCCCAAAAATGAAAGAGCCTGACAATCTTCTCAAGGAGGTTGAGGGAGGGGTAGGGGGGGTGTGGGTGCAGACCCTCCCCAGCACCACGCCTCCTTCCTTCCCCCCCCCCAAGGAAACTAACCTTTAATCTGTCTCGAGGTTTTGGCGGATGATTTCTTGCGGGAGGTCGCAGAACGCTTTTACTGTGATTGCTTGCAACGCCGCGTTTATATTTTTAATGTAATGGACCTCTCATTCGACTGAAGATTTTGGGAAGGGGGTTGGGGGTAGTGGGGTGGGGGCGGCTTCTTCTTCTCTTTGATGTCTCTGGTTGCTGGGCAAGAATCGGTTAAGCATCCGCTTATCCTATGTAATGGTTTGGAGAGGTGCTTAACCAATAGTATTAGTACTAGTAGTAATATCATTTGTTTTTGTAGTAGTAGTAGTATAGTAGTAGTAGTAGTGATGGCAAATTATCAATGAAGACTTCAGGAATCAAGGATGTATTTTACAAAACATGTAATAATAATAATAAAAATAGCTTTCTTAAAATTTTCTTATAATAACTAATAATACTTAATAATAATAATAAATAATAATAATAAATTAATAATAATAACTAATAATAATAATAAATAATATAAATAACTAATAATAATAATTCCTTACGGTATTTTTATTCTTTATTGACAATACATTACATATGATGTAATAAAATATTTATATTTAGTTTGCACAAAACAGTGGCTTTTAGTCTATAACCATAACTAATTTCACCAATTCGTTATAAAATATTTTGTCCATAAAAGGAAAATATTTTCATCCTTAATATCTAGCTACTAATCAAACACCAACACCAAAGTAAAAGATAACCCTTATTTCATTTATCTATTTATTTATTTTATTAATTTTTTAAGCTCACAGTCATATATTCATCATAAATCTTTAACATTCCAAATATATACTGACACAGGTCAATTACTAAGATTTCTAAATTTCTGCCTCTTTGCTCTTTACCTTGGGCATTCAATTAAAACATGTGCTATACTCTGCACTGTCTGTGAATCACAATTGCAAACTTGCAACTCCCTTGGCGTTCTACTCCACCTTCCTATCTCTATCCGTAGATCGTGGTTAATTTATATGTATTCTTGTGAAGGAATATAGGCAGAGAAGAATTTTGTGTGTGATCGAAAAAAATCAAATAATAATAATAATACATCCATTGATATTCCGTGAAAAGTAGGTATAATAATAATAATAATAATAATAATAATAATAATAATAATAATAATAATAATAAAAACATCAAACACATAGATGAAACAGGATACAAATACCTGGGAATAATGGAAGGAGGGGATATAAAACACCAAGAGATGAAGGACACGATCAGGAAAGAATATATGCAGAGACTCAAGGCGATACTCAAGTCAAAACTCAACGCCGGAAATATGATAAAAGCCATAAACACATGGGCAGTGCCAGTAATCAGATACAGCGCAGGAATAGTGGAATGGACGAAGGCAGAACTCCGCAGCATAGATCAGAAAACCAGGAAACATATGACAATACACAAAGCACTACACCCAAGAGCAAATACGGACAGACTATACATAACACGAAAGGAAGGAGGGAGAGGACTACTAAGTATAGAGGACTGCGTCAACATCGAGAACAGAGCACTGGGGCAATATCTGAAAACCAGTGAAGACGAGTGGCTAAAGAGTGCATGGAAGAAGGACTAATAAAAGTAGACGAAGACCAGAAATATACAGAGACAGGAGAAAGACAGACAGAACAGAGGACTGGCACAACAAACTAATGCACGGACAATACATGAGACAGACTAAAGAACTAGCCAGCGATGACAATTGGCAATGGCTACAGAGGGGAGAGCTAAAGAAGGAAACTGAAGGAATGATACAGCGGCACAAGATCAGGCCCTAAGAACCAGATATGTTCAAAGAACGATAGACGGAAATAACATCTCTCCATATGTAGGAAGTGCAATACGAAAAATGAAACCATAAACCACATAGCAAGTGATGCCCGGCACTTGCACAGAACCAGTACAAAAAGAGGCATGATTCAGTAGCAAAAGCCCTCCACTGGAGCCTGTGCAAGAAACATCAGCTACCTTGCAGTAATAAGTGGTACGAGCACCAACCTGAAGGAGTGATAGAAAACGATCAGGCAAAGATCCTCTGGGACTATGGTATCAGAACGGATAGGGTATACGTGCAAACAGACCAGACGTGACGTTGATTGACAAAGTCAAGAAGAAAGTATCACTCATTGATGTCGCAATACCATGGACACCAGAGTTGAAGAGAAAGAGAGGGAAAAAATGGATAAGTATCAAGATCTGAAAATAGAAATAAGAAGGATATGGGATATGCCAGTGGAAATCTTACCCATAATCATAGGAGCACTAGGCACGGATCCCAAGTATCCTTGAAAAGGAATCTAGAAACACTAGAGGCTGAAGTAGCTCCAGGACTCATGCAGAGAGAGTGTGATCCTAGAAACGGCACACATAGTAAGAAAAGTGATGGACTCCTAAGGAGGCAGGATGCAACCCGGAACCCCACACTATAAATACCACCCAGTCGAATTGGAGGACTGTGATAGAGCAAAAAAAAAAAAAAAATAATAATAATAATAATAATAATAATGACTTCATATGTAGGCACTGTTGAGAGATTCTGTGTTCACCCGAAAGAAATTCAATGAAGGTCTTTTGGCATAAATTACTAAAGATTCCTAATATGACATAACTAATTTCATTTATTACAAGGAATCGATTAATGTTCATTTTAATTCTTTTCGTTCCGAAAAATTACCATTTCACGAATTTAGTTCGGAGGTCTAAAAATTGTGCTCACTTTTCTCATTTTTTCCAGAAACGAGGCCAAAAACTAATGTATAAAAACTGAGCAAAGTTGTATCTAAAAATCCCGAACCTACAAGGTAAAATGCATAGTAACCTTCATGTTTTTCATACTATACGAGAAGTTTTCGTGACTTTGTTTTCGATACCTGAAAAATCTAAGCAAAACTGTCAGGGAATGAACAGTTATCCATACACGCATAATTACCATCGAGAAATTGATGTGTATTTTCTTTATCATAATGAATAATTAAGATAGAGGTATGTATATGAATGTCATCTCTGATGCGTACATTACTTCCTGCTGACTATAGACTTACAAATTATCACAGACCAGAATAAATCTGCGAGCGAAATTAATTTTTTTTATATATACAAATAACTTCATCAAATTTCACTTAACTCCACAGCGAAATACAATTCTCTCTTTTTTTGTCATATGCAAGATATTCTTTATCATAATAGCTAAGAAGACTCAATACCAATCAGTATGACTTACAGAAATATTTGGAATTAAATAGCGAGGAAAAAATATGATGAAGTCAAACAACCTTGATAAAAGAGAATAAATGGAAAGGAGGAGAACATAGTATGTAATGGTTTGTAGGAGTGTGTGTTTATCCACCACTGTTTGAGGACGAAGACCAAGTGGCTGATGCAGAGATGTGGAATGTTGACCTAACTGATGGCGGTGGAACATTATGTCTCTCGACGGCTCTGTCTTGGTTACCTCCAATACAAGGTCCTCCAAGGACCACTGATCTACGACTTTGCACATAGATGAGGTTATGAATGGAAAGTGGCCCTTATATCAAGACCTGCTCTACATACATATGCACACAGATATAAATATATATATATATATATATATAGTAATAGATATATATATATATATATATTATTATATTTATATATATATATATTATATATATAATATATGATATATATATTATATATAATATATGTATATATATATATATATATATATATTTTATATGATATATATATATATCTATTATATATTATTAGATATATTATATATATATATATATGGTATGTATGTATATATATATATATATATATATATATTTTTATATATATAATAATATATAATATATATATATATATAATATATATATATATATTATATAGATACATATATATACACTCTCTCCTATCAGTTGACAACTACATACACACACACACACTATATATATATATTGCTACGTATATAGAACGCCTCGCCTTCCCAGCAGTGTTTTAGTTATATTTAATTATAAAAGTAGCAGCCATGCTGTCTCCTGAAGCTACTGTTGTTGGGAGAGTGGGGATGTCGTAGGAATGATATTTCCGGTCTGACGGAAGCTTAGGGTAAGAGAGGCAGGTCACAAGAGTAGCTAGGCTTCGAGATGGATTTTAGGGACTTCTACAATAAGACCTATTTTCCTTCCCAATTTGCTGGCGTTGTGTTTACCACCTTTCAGGCAATGCTCGAGGCGGTTTTTGGAAGCCCCGTGATTCGAAGCAAGGAGTATCGCTCTCAGTCGGCCGCGAGGCGTGTTCTCGGACAGAGGTCAAATTGCCAGCCTCCCAAAATTAGGCCTACCCACGACGCACTGGTGGACCCGGACCCCAGACCTGAACAGAGGTCGGACCGCATTCTTCTCCAAGGATACACAGAATATTGCATAAAGGTACGTCTGAAAGTGTAAACTTCAACCCAGCACCTTTTACTACCTACGACTCTTGCTAAATTCATTTTCAATTCCTATTTTTACCCCTTCTACATCAGAAGCCCTTTGTCCTCATCGGGCCACGTGCCCCCATCCCCCTTTGTGAACTTGTTAAAGACCTAGTTTCGTGCATACCTCAGTGAACCATTCGAGTTTACCTTCCCCAATGTTAGAGAATTAATCAGCCTTAATCAAAGCAAGAAGTCATTTTTCCTTTTATGTCGTTTAATCTGGGATTCTTTTCCAGATTCCATGAGTCACGTGCCGTCTCTCTGCTCGCAAGTGTGCATTAACCCAAGTGAATGAAACCAGCTTGAATTGAATGAGACTATAAGCCCCAACGTGGGGGCCAATATCATTTAACTTTTCTCCAGGCCAGCACGGGCCTTTTTGTAATAAATAGTTTTAAAGTAACGAGCTGAGTTTTTCTGGCGACCTTCCCCCTAAAGAAAGTTTACGGTAAGTTCAAGCAATTCCCTCTTGAAATCCCTAAATTACTTCCGTTTACGTATCTAGTCTCTCACAAGGCCCTATATACGTAAAATTGTCGACCTCGCCGAGGATCGAATCCGGGCTTGCTTAAAAAAGCTTGTAAATCGCGTTATCCGTCGTAAAACGTAAACTGTAAATTATTTTACAAAAAGTAAATCAAGCACACTTGCAGGGAAAGAAGACACACTGACTCACGGTAAGGTATTCCATTCTTATATAGATTATTCTATAACCAATGTTAGCTTAAGGTACGTTTAAGTATTTTTATTGTAGAAGTGTTTAAAAGAGCGTAGGTAGAAATCTTATTATTGTAACGGCGAACGCGCCAGAGCTTTATTTTAGCGGCGAGCAAACAATTTGCCCCGCGAATTCTCTGTTACTTTGTGCTGTCCTCGTCGGACGAGACAGAGCACGTGTGTAGAATAGATGCCAGAAAGAACCAGATCAAAACTAGGAAGTGCTTTGCCAGGGTTTATTGCTGTGTTTGAAAGCCTAGCTAGTTAGGAGTGTTTTACTAATAGTTACGGCAAAAGAAGTGTACAATTCTTTTGTCTGTGATATGTTAGGGAATCCATTTTTAACTTAGTTTCATTCCAAGTGTTGGTAACCGCTACCTCTCAGCTTAAATTCAGCTTAGAGCATTCTCGCGCCTGCGCGGTCTCAACCAACCTTCGTCTCATTCACAGCGGCAGCCATGTTTTTATCCCTTTAAACATTATCTAAACAATTTAAGCAAAGTAACGTAAGTCTCAAAGTTTTAACGTAAATAATATCGATCTTGGTACTAGTATCTATCGTCCTGCCAGAAAAATTAACGTAATTCGCCTTGAATAAGAAAGTAGTATTTTGTGTTGTAAATTGCCTTCGCATTTACAGAGAATCAGCTGATTCGCCCGCGCTGGTCAGCTCTCCTCACATGTTTCACCTCGCATCGCTCACTCGCGCGCTGAGCGAAGTTTCATTTCACTTCGCACTTAACGTAACCTCATTTACAATTGTTTGCTAACATCGTTTTAAAATCCTTACCGTCATTTCACTGTTCACGGGGACTAGTAATCTTACATAAAGTTACGTAAATCTCAAGTAGAGTAAATCACAAGAATTGTTAACGTAAAACGCGTCGTTGTAAAATTCATATTGAAACGCAAATCATTTCGTAAGCGCGAGCCGCTACATTAACGTAAAAATCGTTCAACGCGAGCGCGTTATCATTTTCATAAAACGTTTTCAAAAGCAATTCTTTCATTTCACGTTAACGTAAGTAAATCATTTAACGCAAGTTGCGTCATATTAAACTAACGTTAGTAGTTCAATTCAATATAAGGGAGTTCATTCACATATCATTTTTCACCCTCTCCGAGAGAGAGAGAGAGAGAGAGAGAACCAGAACCCAGTATTCACGAAGCCAAGAGTACTACATCTTACCATTAATTATAGCATGCAGAATTAACATTATTTTAGTCTCTTGTGTCTTTCATTTACACAGCGTGATACGTACGCGCATGTGTCCAGTGCAGTTTGCAAACATTTATTTGTTTCATTATCGAGTACTTCAGCGAGTGACTGAGCATTTCTAAAATTTCCATTACCTGTCGTTGCCCGAGTGGTCTTTTCATTTTCTTTATCACGAAAGACTTGCGTATACCGCAAGCACAATTCGCACAGTGTGCCACGCCAATTCATTACTTCCAGACAGGGAAGTCGTTACCAGTTTAGGAATGGCCACCACAGTGACAAGTCAGGTCTTATCATTTTACAGTGCCACTAATTCTTGACCCTGTCCATCGACTGGCTGCTGAAGTACTCCCACCTTTTACTTTCTCTCCTCCACCATTACACTCTGCCCCGAACAGAGTGCCATTTCACTTCGGTATACTTGGGTATACTGCGTGTAGTGTCCGGGACACACCAGCACGATACCAGTGCTCAAAGGAACGCCTCCTCATAAGTGCCATTGCACCTGTACAGGCCGTACAGGTAGCCATTAAACCTGCGTGTCCGTCCTTACGGAACGCCCAATTCATTAATGTCCGTGTACAAGGGTCAGTGATCCTTCGGACCAATCAAGGGAACGCCTCCCGAAGTGCCATCGCACCTGTGCAGACGTACAGGTAGCCCTATACCTGCGTGTCCGTCCTACGGAACGCTCATTCATTATAGAGTATCCACCATTTTGGATCACTGAACCAAGGAACGCCTCCTCATAAGTGCCGTGCACCTGTATTGGACCTACAGGTAGCCCATTCCAGCGTCTCCCAACTTAGGAACGCCCTTAAGTGTGACGTACGCCGTACACTCCATTTGATTTTTCCACCTCTTTAGAAGGTGCCAATCCAGAAGTGCCACCAACTTACGGGACACTTCCCAAGTGCCACCGAGCACCCAGTCTTTTCACTTTTCTCTACCACGTCGCAGAACACCTTTCCAAGTGAGTGCCACTTTCCACAGTAGGCACTCCTATTCCATTCAGTCCCCTTTCCTGGCCATTATTTTCATTTTCTTCCGAGCCTCTACTGTAGCCTAAGGGAAATGTCTTCCCCTGCTTCCCGCGACTTCTTTGCCAGAGAGCTAGAGAAGCTCGGAGCCCTCATAACTCTGGGCAAGGAGGCTGGTTACACTGGACCAGCCCTTGACCAGTGGATAAAGACGCAGCAGGCTGCTGCGCGCCAGCAGGGAAAGGAAGAAAGAGAAGCAGAGAGGAAAGCCGCAGAAGCAGAGAGAAAAGAAAGAGAAGCAGAGAGGATAGCCAGAGAAGCAGAGAGAAAGGAAAGAGAAGAAGAGCGAAAGCATGAGCTAGCTCTCCTAGATGACCGCAATCTCTCTGGTAGTTTCCAAGCCCAGACCATGAGCTGGACTCCCGGTAAGAGGTGGTTGCGGAGGTTCTGCACCACTTGTTGTGTGCGTGGGCATGCTGTGGATTCCGACCAGTGCCCAAGTCGGTCTCTACCTTGGGAGGAGAGCTTCCAGGGTGAACTTCTCCAAGGCTACCATGTAGCCCTGCCTGATGAACAGTCTCCTACGGCCTATCAGTGGGTACAAGTCATGGCCGACACCGAAGCCCAGGTCTCCCTTATTTCCAGAAAGGCATTGCCTAGGGGTGCCAAAATCCAGACGAACGAAGAAATTCAGTTTGAATGGATTGACGGTAACCTCTATTCTGTTCCTTCAGTCCTTCTGAATGTAAAAATGCCCTTTCTGGACCAGGTGACCAAGGAAACCACATTGTGCCGCCTGGCCGTAGTTGACCAATTCCATGATGTTTATCAGGTAATATTGGGCCGAGATCTACTTAAGCCGTATCTCCCCTGGACGCAGCTCCCACTACCAGATGCACCGGATCCCTGCAGCATGCCTCATAATCAACCCTCCATTTTAAATTCAGAGGCTAGTGCCTCCGATGTCCCAGACATCCCTTTTATTTGTGAACCTGGCCCTGACCCAGTGTCAGAGCCAGACGTTTCTCCCGCATCATCTCAGCCTCTTACCATTTTACCGCCTACCTCCTCCACTTTGGAAGAGGTAAGCCCACCAGTTAAACCCCGGACTTGCTTCCGAGGATGATTCAACGGAGGTTTCCTTAACCTCCCCACGTCACATCACTGCCAGAGAGGACTCTTCACCTGTGCCAGAGCACACTGCCAGCCTTGGTGACTCCGCAGATTCGCAACCTGTGGGGCCATCTCGGCCTTATCATCCAGTGCCACGGAAGAGGTTCTGGAACAAGTTCTGCCGAGACTGTGGCCGCAAGGGTCACATGTCTGCAAATTACGGAGGGTGCGCGAACCACAATATTCCGGCCATCGCAATGGCCGTCACCAAATCCTTCTTCTCTAGGACCCCCCAGCTAAGGGCCCTATAACCGTCGCACCCCTCCAAAGCCATTATCAGCCAAGCCACGTCAGAGCCTACGACGACTCTGGCGCTCAAATCTCCCTGATACGGGAAGACAGAATTCCCCGAGGGGCTAATGTTGATAGACGTCGATTGATCACCATTGAAGGTATCAATCACATTAAACTGATCCTTCCGACCGTCCAATTGAGGGTCACTAGACCTCACTTCTCCAAAGTTTGTACCCTTGCAGTTGCAAGCTACATTCCAGGAGGTTACGACCTCCTCCTAGGGCAAGACATGAAGTCTCCCTCGCATTCCAAACAGCCTAGGGGTCCTAACCCCACAACAAATCACTCTAAAGCAAGGAGTAATCGAAATTTTACTTCCTCCAGGAAGTACAACCACCAACAGTTCTCCCTCGTTACCAGGAAGGGAGATTGATCATTCACAGTTCCGTTGCAAAACCTGCAACGTAATAGGGCACTCTACTAATTGGCCTAGGTGCCCTAGCCGACTATCAGCAGCGGACACTGTCCATGTTCCACAAGGCCTAGCCTTCAACCAGAGACAGGAGCCTCTGTCTCCCATTTCCAAGGGCACGCTGAGAGGTATTGCACCTCCGGTACCCGCCACAGGTCCAGTCGACCTCAACTCCATTCTGCCAGTGGCCACTTGTCATCACTGGAGCAGTACCAAGCTTCCGTCCAGCCTGGCGTAGAGCCACCACCGAACTTGACCTCTGCGCCTGGCCCCGAGCTAGCGCCGGCGCCTAACCTTATCAAGGATCCTCCTACAGGAGACCTCAACAGGCATGGAGCTTACCACACAGCCCATGGCCAATCACTAGTTCCTCTTCTTCATCCTTACCTCTGTCGCCCGAGGATGAACCTCCGGCAGACCTTACCTTTGTACCTCCTCTGGAAAACCAGGAACTGCCCAACCAGGAGTCAGCCTGGAGTTTTCCCCTTACGACGGCTGTCACAGCAGCCGAAGTGAGGGCCTCCCCTGCAGTAGGTTCCACCTCTACGACGGTTGCTGCAGATACCGAAGTGGGGTGTTCTCCTGCAATCCCTCAGGCTACCACTGCCTCTGCTCCTGCCGGCGTTTCTGGCCTTTCCCCAGAGTCGGTGCCTCCGTCTACTCCAAGGACTGGTATAGCCAGGTCCTGGAGGAATAAGAAGAAGAAGAAGAAGGGACGTCATTAACAAACTAACACAAAAGAGCCACATGCTCTCCTTGACACCTGTGCCCGAGGTACAGTGTCGCATTCATTTGCAGAATGATCCTGGCACCTACCCAGAGAAGGTAGCCAGCCTGATCTCTGCCAGTAGCACTAACCCTCTAACCCCTAGCCATTGTAATACTAACCCTCACTTAAATATAATTACCTCATTGCATTTCCCTCCTGGTAAACTAACCACTCATCATCCCCAAGCATCATTCCCTCTCATTATGTATTTTAACAGTTCCGTCGCTGAACTACTGCTGTGCGTACCACACTCTGGAATGATTGCGTCTTCATTTAACTGTATTGAGTAGGTTAGGCTAATGATTTAGTACCAGGGCATTAGGTTAGTAGCAAGTAGAGTTTTCAAGTAACCTTATCTAGTTAACTTTAGAGTAGACTGTCGTCACAGACAACCCGTAGTTATTAATTAGGCTAGACTACATCACTAAATTAAGTTAGTACACTTAGCATCTTTGCCTATAAGTTAGGTAGGCCATTGTAGTCAGCCGTATCGCTGCTCAAAAACTTCAAGTTAGAGTAGGAGAACTGGGTTGTCGAGGCGATCAACTTATTTAAGCCAAGACCTTCACGCCCGAAAGGGAGTGAATGCCTTCTTAACAGGGGGAGCTGCTACGTATATAGAACGCCTCGCCTTCCCAGCAGTGTTTTAGTTATATTTAATTATAAAAGTAGCAGCCATGCTGTCTCCTGAAGCTACTGTTGTTGGGAGAGTGGGGATGTCGTAGGAATGATATTTCCGGTCTGACGGAAGCTTAGGGTAAGAGAGGCAGGTCACAAGAGTAGCTAGGCTTCGAGATGGATTTTAGGGACTTCTACAATAAGACCTATTTTCCTTCCCAATTTGCTGGCGTTGTGTTTACCACCTTTCAGGCAATGCTCGAGGCGGTTTTTGGAAGCCCCGTGATTCGAAAGCAAGGAGTATCGCTCTCAGTCGGCCGCGAGGCGTGATCTCGGACAGAGGTCAAATTGCCAGCCTCCCAAAATTAGGCCTACCCACGACGCACTGGTGGACCCGGACCCCAGACCTGAACAGAGGTCGGACCGCATTCTTCTCCAAGGATACACAGAATATTGCATAAAGGTACGTCTGAAAGTGTAAACTTCAACCCAGCACCTTTTACTACCATACGACTCTTGCTAAATTCATTTTCAATTCCTATTTTTACCCCTTCTACATCAGAAGCCCTTTGTCCTCATCGGGCCACGTGCTCCCCTTTGTGACTTGTTAAAGACCTAGTTTCGTGCATACCTCAGTGAACCATTCGAGTTTACCTTCCCCAATGTTAGAGAATTAATCAGCCTTAATCAAAGCAAGAAGTCATTTTTCCTTTTATGTCGTTTAATCTGGGATTCTTTTCCAGATTCCATGAGTCACGTGCCGTCTCTCTGCTCGCAAGTGTGCATTAACCCAAGTGAATGAAACCAGCTTGAATTGAATGAGACTATAAGCCCCAACGTGGGGGCCAATATCATTTAACTTTTCTCCAGGCCAGCACGGGCCTTTTTGTAAATAAATAGTTTAAAGTAACGAGCTGAGTTTTCTGGCGACCTTCCCCCTAAAGAAAGTTTACGGTAAGTTCAAGCAATTCCCTCTTGAAATCCCTAAATTACTTCCGTTTACGTATCTAGTCTCTCACAAGGCCCTATATACGTATATATATATATATATATATATATATATATATATATATATATATATATATATATATATATATATATACGTATGTGTGTGTACTTATATATGTAAACATATACTCTCCTATCAAATGACAACTATATATATATATATATATATATATATATATATATATATATATATATATATACTATATATATATATATATATATATATATATCATATATATATATATATATATATATATATATACATATATATATATATATATATATATATATATATATATATATATATATATATATATATTTATATACTACCACACTTTGAAGTACGGCGAAGAAAGCGAGCGCAGCTGGAGCTGTGTTGATGAAGTAGGTAAA
>NC_061087.1:79186620-79204120 GCF_015104395.2 Macrobrachium nipponense
ATTTCTTGAAATGAATATAAAATAACTGGACTTTAATTTTAATTCGAGGATCTAACCCTGACCGTTGATAATACTTCTCACCAGATGGTGATACTAAGAAATCACAAAATTATTCAAGTTATTTGCTGAGGTCAATCAAAACTACTCTTTGAAATATATAGAAATACACCATATATTATGCATAGATTGGATTCTTAAACTGAATGGTCAAAAGCATCAAATACAAAGAACATTCAAACCACATTGAAATAAACCCTAACAAAGAAAAAGCACGTGCCATCCACCAGGCAAACGAAACCCGAAGGTTGATAGAAGGTCTGGATAGGGGAGATAAAACATGGGGAAAAGGGCTTCATCCCCATAATAGAAAGATGTCCATCGACACTCAATCATCCGTGATGCATTCCCCCTGCGCCCTACGTCCCCTATCCATACGCGTATTCGGCCCACAAACACTCACACTCACACACACACACACACGAATGACTCGTGTCACACGAAGAGGCATTGGGAAAGGGAAAGGAAAAAAATGTCGGAGGTTTTATATATATATATATATATATATATATATATATATATATATATATATATATATATATATATAAGTATATATATATATATATATATATATATATATATATATATATATATATATATATATATATACTTATATATATATATATATATATATATATATATATATATATATATATATATATATATATATATATGTGTGTGTGTGAGTGTGTGTGTGGTGTGTGTGTGTGGTGTGTGCGTGTGTGTGTATGTGTGTGTGTGTGCAGGCAGTATTCCCTAAAAAATAGATGCAAACAACAGCCTCCATCCTTGGGGATTCAAACTGTCAACCACTTAAGTAGCAGGCTGACGCTTAGTCCACACAGTTGCAGAAAGCATAACAGGAAATGACCCAGGTATGTATATCTCGAGGGTACCACGTCTGGGTCTGAGGTCATGCAAACATTATAGGCACGCAGTATCACCTAAAAATATATACCTGACATGCGGTTTCATTAACTAGTGAATTGTGGATGAAAGCTGCCACAGCGCTTTCATGCTCTACGGAAGGTGCACCAGCAGCGTATCAGCTACCTTAATACAATGCGTCATTTACCTCTATCTAGCAGGTTCTATCTCTCGCTGAATAGTTAAGCCTCCACTTTTCTTTACCTCTTTCGCTCCCTGAGCCCTTGCCTTTCCATGTGTTCCTCTTATCCCTTCTCCCACACCTTCCAGCTGTATGCTCTTTTCACCAACTTTCCATCCCCCTTTCTTTTCACATGATCCACCCTTTCACCTATACCTACCTTTTTCCAAATCATACAACCAAACTCCACTTCTTTAGAGGAAAGCTGGTTCAACAACCGGCCCTTCATCCCTAAGAAACTCCAACTTTCCTCCCAGCCATATGGCCACAACCTTATACCTCCCTTGTATTACATAATTTGAAATTCAACTCCTTTTGAATCCTATCATCATCAGAAATATCAACTTCCAAATATACTTCTGAGAAGAGTCTGCTCACATTCGTTCACCCTCTATAAAAAACATCCACTGCAGTGTCTTCATGGTTCTCGTATACCCACACATAATCTTGTTGATGTTTAACTCTGGCGTTCTCTGCTTGCCAGTACTTTCAAACTTTTAAACATACATACATACATAGTACATACACATACATACATACATACATACATACATACATACATACATACATACATACATACATACATACATACATACATACATACAATTAACTACGACATGAATAGTAGGTTCTCCAATATCTTGTACTACAGTATCATTATTTTTTTTTTTTTACTCTGAATATTCATGTTTTTATTTTTCGCTCTCAGTATATTTCTGCTTTTTACATAATCTCTCTTAACTTGTCATTGCTATTTTATGATTTGCAGTTAACTTTGTTTTTATGTTCCTTTTTTACTTTGTGTTGTGTATTTTATGTTCCCTTTTTTATTTTGTGTCATTTATTTTAAGGTATTGTAATGTTTTTAGATATAGTCAATCAGTATAGTTCTTACTGTTTCCATTTTTTGTATCATTTTATAGATAAGTGACCCTGATGATGGGAAAAGCAATGTATTCCCGAAAGCTCGGCTGTGCCCTTGTTTTATTTTAAGGAAATAATAATATCTGGAATAATACCACGTCTTCTGGCTATCCTGTTCCTCCTTAAATTGAAGTTTTCTAGAAACAACAACATACCAAGTTTTATATATATATATATATATATATATATATATATATATATATATATATATATATATATATATATATATCAATTCAAGCTACAAATGTCCTTTAATATCTAAATTCACTTTACCTCCCAAATGATATATTTTCACATATATGTACCGAAGGGGAAGTTTTTTAGTTTGATACAATTTCGTCCCCCCATGGGATCGAACCACCGTGAATTTAGATATTAAAGGACATTTGTAGCTTGAATTGATATATAAATGGATCACGGTTCGATGTGATAATTATTCATAACAAAAAGCTACGTGCTGTCAAACGCTTGAATTGGTTAACATGGTAGACGGGGTTTCATATCGATTCTAATTACGAAAGCATCGAGGTCGAGGATGATTTGTAAGGTCAGAATCGATATGAACTTATAGCGTCTCTGTTGGCTGATTGGATAGCGTCACTGACTTTCCTGATTTCGTCCCCGTCCACTTGGACGGTGGTTCGATCCCATGGGGGGACGAAATTGTTATCAACTAAAAATTCCCCTTCGGTACATATATGAAAATATATCATTTGGGAGGTAAAGTGAATTTAGATATTAAAGGACATTTGTAGCTTGAATTGATATATATATATATATATATATATATATATATATATATATATATATATACCACACACGTTTCTACGAGCGCCCATTTGGACTCTTCTTTTCCTCGACCAAACTCGAAAACTTAAAGGAATAACTGAGGGAGTAAAGTAAGGGAACCTTGAGTATAAGGGAGAATTTGAATTGGAGAAACATCGAAATAACTAGAGTAAAATGCTTCATCTCAGAATCCAGTACAAGTGACCCCCTTCTCGTGTTAACAGTTTAGAAAGCCGCGAGAATATTTTTTACTTAGCCTCTTTCCTTTTGTTCCCCAATAAGGAAGCGAAGATGGAAAGCATTCTTAATTTAATTTTAATGACGAGTCACACAAGATTTATAGCCTATCATCTTCTCGTCAGACCCAGCTACCAGCCATAAGCCAAATCCTAAAGAGAGTCAACTGCACTTAAGGGACCAAAGCCCATTTTGCCTTTGCATTCTTTTGTACTACGGTCCCCGATCTAAATTGACAGAAGCCATTAAAAGATAGTTGCCCTCCATGTCGCACGAGTTCACATGGTGGTCTCATGGTCTCAGTGAGGTTTGACTGACCTGACCCTTAACCCTTTTTTGCTGACCCTTGTCTGTCAACCTTGTTGTCAGAGCCTTCCATATCCCCAACTCGGCTTCCTCACGCCTACATGCCTGCCTACTGACTAAATCTTCTCAACCATTGTTCTCTTTATTCCACCCTTCCTCTAAAATTGTCCAATGATCCTTTTCAGGAAGTTGCAAGATCAGTGGTGGAGAAGGAAGGATCCGCAATGATCAATCCAGTTCAAGGAGTTCAATCCAGATTTGGGAAGGACATATCCAGTTTGAACAAGATGTTTCTAGATTTCCTTAAATTGTAGTCATGCCCTTCGACTCGGCACGCTGCTATCTCCACCTTGTGTCTTGATGCTAAACCTGACTAGCCCCCTCTACACCTGCTCTACCTGCAGACTGGATTCTTGTCTGGACATTCACCCTGATAGCTCAACCAAAGTGCTTGTCCTTGAAGTTCCTGTAGGACTCTGTTTAATGAGAAGCGTCTTTTGTCAATTGTTTGATGAAGCCCTGCAAGCGACCCACGTCCTCCCACCGAGAGCCTGCCTCTAACTACACCTGTCTAACTTGTCCACGGACTAAGGTAGGTAACTTAAATTGGAATTTGTTCTGTCAGCCCTTCACCTACTGTTCCTATCACTCATTTCATGTTTCAACTAATTTCTCATATTCCTATTACTTAATATTCAAGACTCCATCACAGACGCATGTGCGTTTAAATAAATGTGAATTTCTTGTGAAATACTCGTAAGTGATATTAGTACACGCTACCTCACTTACAGCAGTAGTCATTGCATTAACGTAATCTCGAAATATTTACGAATCGAGTATCTTGCATCATTTTACATTAGTTTACCGTCATTGGCATTTGTATTTCAACTGTGACTGCTTACCGGATTCGTGTTGCTTACAGTGCTCCGTTGCATAGTGTCAATCAATGTTGCTAGTTTTAAGGTAGGTATTTCATGCACCTACATGATCCTGTAGGATTAGTGATTCTGCTTTCAATTAGGTGGCGCCTTTGTTTTTCTATTGCGAATATGGTCAGCATAGTTGTTTTAGCACAAGACATATTTTTGAGAAGAGTCAAAGTTTGGATTTCTCATATTAAACTTAATACCAGGCATGCAGTCTATGAAAGTGTGTATATATATATATATATATATATATATATATATATATATATATATATATATATATATTATATATATATATATATGTAAGTGTTTACATAATAAAAATATGGAATGTTAGTCCATATATATAAAAGACTAGATTGCTTGCAGGAATGTGATCAGACTAGAGACGCTAAAGATGACGTATACAATAAGTATGTAGGCTAAGTTGACATGCCGTCACCTGTAGTCATTCAATTGTTTATAAACATTAGTCCAAGCTCCCTGCTTGAGACAACTACCGCCTACGTGATCTGTAGCGTGTCTCATTTTTGATTGTGTGTTCGTATGAAACTATGTCATTTGTATGTATGTTCATATGTTCGAACTACTGTCTGTTCCTTCATAACTTGTAACAGAGATGGTAGAACAGAGCAGAAGAGAGTTAGCTATCGTCATTAGAAGACCTGTACCTCTTTACCTAAGCTTTATCATGTAGAGGAATAGGATTAGCCATCATCATTGGCAGAAGCGATCAAGCTATCGTTATTAGAAGACTTGTACAATCATATCTGATCTTCACCATGTAAAACTTCAGAAGAATATATAATACTTAGTGTTTTCTACAAGAACCTCCTCACCATGAGTTTAACACATCGTCGTAATAACCAACAAGATAATACCGACTTCGTAAGTGATCTACAAACCCCCAGACACTCCATTGAAGATGGAAGTGCAATACCAACCGACTTAGCGTAAGATTATCGCTAGTCTAACATTACCTCATAGGGCGCCTTATCATACAAGGCACGAGCCCTAATATTGGTGGCCAGCGTACCAGAAGAACTCTACAACGTCCTACGAAGAAAAACCAGAATAATAAATCATGTATCATAAGAAGTCAACGACGACGGAAGCAGCAGATTCTTCAAGCAACCTAGTATCATCGTTAGTGAGCGACTTCAGAAAACAACAAGAACTCTTTAACGACGACGAAAGCAAGAGATTCTTCAAGCAACCTAGTATCATCGTTAGTGAGCGACTTCAGAAAACAACAAGAACTCTTTAACGACGACGAAAGCAAGAGATTCTTCAAGCAACTTAGTATCATCGTTAGTGAATAACTTCAAGAAACAAAACCGACGTGTCCTTTTTCCTACGACAACGCAAGCTTCGTCTCTCATTAGAATCATTCAAGAAAACATCGTTAGTGAGCGTTTCCGGCACTCCAAGAAACAAACCGAACGCGTCTGCAGCATCGGATCTTTCAAGGGCTCGAATCATCGAAACAACGCGCACGGGGGAAACTGAAGCCAAACCAGGTCATCCGCTAAATAGAGAAGGAGGACCAAGGCATGTTGTCGTTATCGGAACACCGTGACTTCCCACAAAAGCAAGCTAAGTACAATTTTTTATTCATTTGGAGTAACTTTGAGTGTTCCTTTGCAGGTCGAATTTCGTTATTCCTGTGGCTGAAGTTACGAGACATTCTTAATCGTTACGTTTTTTACAGAAATTATCTACATCATTGAGATATTGCTACTGCGAGTTTTTATCTTTGAGTGTCTGTTTCCAGAAGTTCTACTGAAATATCATAATCATATACTATGTTAATTTTATCATTTTGGGTGATTATTAATCCCTTACGTAACAAATCATATTAAACAGTGAATATGCGTTTACGCAGTGGACGTCTGTATTTATACAGATGCATGGATAGGGTCGTTAAGCACCGTAGTGATTAGAAAACACACAAAAACAAGTGGAACACCCGTACGAATCTAGATAAATTAGAGGTAACACTATTTCGGGTCATGACAATAAATGCTCCTTTGCAAAGTCCCGATCGCAGTTTTAGCCTTGAGTTTTTTGAGTTATATAAAATATCGAACCTCAATGACTCAACTTAACTTTAAAAATATGGCTGGATTGCAAGGAATAACATGTCTGTAAAAAACTTTCATCAGGCTAAATGCGCTGACCAGGATCCCTCACTATTTCAAATTTTAGCAAAGAATGAAGTACAAACAGTTAATATTGAATGCAGTAGTGATAACTTGTCTTATTAGTAATCGCTCAGTTCCTAATAGTTCGTCATTCATTGCTTTATACGTAACAGCAACATAATGCTAAAAACACACAATACGTTGCCGATGGTAATAAAGAGAAGGATCTTAATTATTAAAAAAAAAAAAAAATAGAAACAGTAGCCCGTTCAGAATCAAACAAGCAAACTCGGTGACTGTGTCACCTAGTCAAGCGGTCAAGGTCAGTCAAAAACTGCCGAAGTTTTCAAAGCATAGCAAATTCCATACAATAAGCGACTCTAGCAGAGTGGGGAAAAGTGATGTTGGTTCATACATACCGATATCTTTTTGAATTAAAAAGGATTTTTCCTATGAAACACACGACCGTATAAAGTAATCAGAGCAGGTTTTCGTTTTTTTTTTTAATACGTAAGTATTATAAGTAGTGGTGGATAAAGCCCGACTGTACGCGCCGTAAAAATTAGAATATCTTGTTTATTCCTTTAGTACACGTAATATCCTGTATTTACGGACTCACCGTGTTGTTCGAACTTCCCTAATGAGAAGTCCGGATAAGCGAGCGTTTACAGATACCTCTATAGTTATAAAAAACATTGATCTGTATCTAGTGTAATTGTAAGATTCATCTAGGGGTATACAAAATATTAACTTACATCCTGCAAAATAAGGCGTGTTTATCAAAGGGAAATCCTATAAACCTTCAAACATATTAAAATCCGTTTGAACAAAAATGAGAAAGTTAATCAAATTATAACTTATATAAAGGAAGTATACATTTGTCTCATAAATCGTAACTTTGTTCAAATGACCCAACAGAATTCTCCCACAACCGCAGTCGCACTTTGCACGCAAAATCTCGAGAAGCATGCACACCCTCGAATGTCTTAGTGCGTGTGAAAAGACTTTGCTGGGAAATGAAATTTTAATCCTTCCCGACACTCTGAAATATAACGATTTCCGCGAACAAAACCCTATGAGGTACGGTTGACTCGCTGCAAACAAGTTAATATAGTAATCCACAAAAACCTATACATATAAATATCGCATTTCTTTTATCGTTGCTAACTTTTAATCCCGCCCAACCAGTCGTGGATGAATCTCTCTGATAATCTATCTAAAGTAATATCAGTAAAGTCATTCAAGCAGAGGCGATTCAGCAGAAATTTTTTTTATCTTTTATCTGAATACCAGGAAGTTTCTCCACTAGCGAGTGATCTCTGGGAGAAAACGGATGTCATTGAAAACTAAATACGGTCTAAGGACAAACATAAAGCCATATACGTACCTTCGTGTAGAACCCCAATGAAATTTCAAAATAGAGATAAATGACGAAGTTGAAAAATGTTAGTAATAGGAGTCATTAGGAAATCAAATAAGCCCATATAATTTTTCCCTCAAAACGTCATGCCATAAAAGATCGGACTTGGCGTATCTGCGTAGATTTCTGTCGCTTAAACAAGGAAACGACTCCCGATAGTTTCCAGTGCCATGTAGCGACGACATCTTATCTCTGTTAGGTTAGAATAAATTTTTCACCAGCTTGGACTTACTTAAAGGCTTTTACCAGATACCATTACCTAAGTGATTGTACCTCATACACAGTTTTCAGCACACTCAGGGGACATTATCAATTTTTACGTATGCCTCCGGCTTACGTTGCGCCCCAAATTATAATATAGTGTTTGGAGACTTTTAGAGGATACCCTACATGCCTATATGGATGATCTTGTAATCTTTTCTAATACCTTAGAAGTACATTCACATAAACTAGAGCTAGTGCTACAGAGACAAAGACAAATAATCTCAGAGTAAAATATCTAAATGTGAGTTTTTAAAAAACCGAACATGTTTATCTAGGTTTTATGTGTCTAGTCAAGGTCTTAAAGTAGTCCATGGTAAGGTGTCGGCTATTCATAACTTTCCGGTACCTATGAACGTAAAAGGGGGATACAGCACTTTGGCGCTGTAGTGGGTATTACAATCGTATGTAAATATGTAACTCTTCAATCATGACAGCTCCTTTAACAGATCTTACGAAGAAGAGCGTAGATTTATTATGGCCTAAAAAGCATCAACAGGCGTTCGATATCTTAAAAGCGGAATAATGCAGCTCACCTAACTTAAAAAATCCCTGATTTAAATAAGGAATTTTTTTTATTGCAACAGACGCCTCAGACCAAGGGGTAAGAGGGTATTACTTCAGTAATATGATAAACAGTTCTTCCCTATAGCTTTTTATTCACGTAAACTAAAGCCCTCTGAAAGTAAATATGCAGTAATAGGCAAGGAAGGGCTAGGTATCTTTAACTCACTAGTACATCTTAAGTTCATAATCTATGGCTATCCTGATAAAGTCCTTACTGAACATGAGTCCTTTACCGAGTTTTTCAAAGGCTTTAATCACAGTCCAAAAGGAACTCTGGTGACAAATGATCATTCAGGTCTTTGGAGCCAAGATAAGATATCTACCTGGGAAAGCAAATATCATAGCTGACGCATTATCCCGCAATCCCGCACCATACAGCAAAGAACCATTAATTGGACTAAAAGATATAGAAACATCCGTGCCTATTGTTAAAACCGTATCTAAACAAGAAAATTCCTTAACCCAAGAGATCGCGACCATTGAATATCTGGGTTGGAGCGCAGAACTGTTACAAACTGAACAAAGCAAGTGTCAACAGTGATAAGCAAAACAATAAACACCAAACAATAAACACTTCGAAACGGAAACAGGGTCAGTGGCTAGGCAAAAACAATAAACACTTCGAGCAGAAACCCTAAAGCAAAAGTATATTTATAGTATGTGTATCAGAATAATGTAATCAAATGTAATATTATATGTAGGTCTGTGACGAGGAAAACCCGAAGAACACAGCAGAGGACTAACGACCAGGTAGTAGTAATAATCTCTCTCATACCAATCGTCATAAACTGGTTGCATTCCGTCATCCAGGGTTCCCTCCTTTTTCACAGAAAGCCAAATCACTGTTTTCTGGCCTACAATGCTTACAGATATAAAAAGCACATAACTGATTGTAACACGTGTCATGAAAACAAGGGACACACTAAGACACCTGTCAGTTTAAGGGCCTATCCTGTGCCAAATCAATCCTTGAAAGAATATACTTAGAATTATTAACAGAATTACGAGTCTGACAGAGGGAATAAACACTTCTTAGTGTTAATATTCCTTGACACGTTATATAGAATTAATAGCACTAAAAACCACACCGCAATTGAGTGCGTTACGAATATTTATGAGTGCTAAATCAGTAAACATGGAATTCAACACATGATAATCTGACTCGGGTGGTGTAAATCAATAATAATCTCCATAACACGTGGTGTGAATTCCTTTCCATTAAGAAAACCAATAATATATTTTATCACCCAGAGTCAATCGGTTTGGTAGAATAACGGATAATTAAATAGGAAGTGTCAATGTCTTACGAGTTACAACTCGTGATGTTGGATCCGAACTGGATTATAGCGGTTCTCGCGGTTTTAAATACCTTTATCATTTATATCTTGTATCTATAGAATTGATGCCGCAAGTAGCCTTATACGGTACGCCACTAGAACACTTTTCCACATATTCAAGCCAACCATTAATTTATCAAATATATATATAAAAAATATATAAATAAATAAATATAAAAAAATAAAATAAATATGGATACAAGTGGAATCAATATAATACACTCCGTAAGAAGTCGGAAGGGTTACAAATTATAATAAAAAAGGAATCACGATAAAATCAATAAGCAAAACGTAACCATAGATAATTAAATATCCAAATATATATGCGTAAAGATTTGAACTCTAACTTAACGCTTTAGTAATGACAAATAAGCTAAAAGTTCAAACACATATCCAAAATCTACTGACATATTGTCTGTCCCGGTGATTTATATTCGTAGTCAATGAAAAAAAAAAAAATTAAATAAATAAATACATAAATAAAATAATAATAAATAAAATAAATAAAATCAAATAAAAGAGATTTTAAAGTCAGGAAGTCTAGAAGTGAAAATGTTATCTATGAAATAATCCTATATGAATCTTATACAGGGCTAATAATATATATAGAATTTGTATGGAAACCTTTTTCATATAGTTTGAATAAGGAATATTTAATTTAACATAATTACAATTATGCAGATTTCCAACATGAAACTAATATATTATTCAATTTTGGTACTGTTTTTTTTTCAGACATTCTTTTCGTGTGGGTCGAGTATTAAAAGATAATAAATTTATCCTAAAGTCGTATTTATTATAGCAAGTAACGTAACTCTTAGCTGGCTGAGAGCAATCTCCTGCCAAGTGACGACGTCATCATTGCCGTATCAGCATTTGTTCCTTTTAACCTCAATAATCTGCTTGCACAGGCTTCATCTGTGTCGTCGTCTCTGCTTGCAAAAGCAGATTGACTGGAGAAAGGAATGCTTAGCCCGAACTTCTCATGGGCAAGGCAGGACGTTAGGTACAAGTGTCTATCGGTGTGCGCAATGCAACTTGCAATCATTTTAAAATTAATAAACAAAATAAGGAAATAGAATTTCTATAACATCAAAATGAATTAATTTTTTCTGAACCTCATAGACATTTAGAAGTATCACGATATGGATATGGATTATTTACTTGCAACATTAGCTTATTACAATCCAGGTAAATCGCATTCATGGGAAAATGTCACATTTTCTTGAAAAACCCAAAGTTTATTTAGAAATTAGTTACATAGTGGGTTTTTTCATTGCACCTCCTACCTATTAATAAAGTTTTTAAAATTAACCTCAGAGGATGCGCGCGAGAAAATTGAATATGAAACTTTTGTTAGGGCACATAGGATCAGATTTTATCACAACTTAATTTCAGTTAGCATAGAGAAATACAGAATCATGATTAATCTTCTCTTTGACTCTTATGTTGCCTGTCAATCTTACAAATAGCTCCGTTTCACACTTCTTTGTCTAGTAACTTACTACCAGTAATATCGAATTTTCTTTGAGATTCGTAATGATATCTATTTATTTTTTATAATTATGGATATTTTTACAAGTCATCATAGACCTGGATAGGTTCACTCATTGTAAATGCCATGGATAAAAAAGTTTGTACAGCGGACTCTTTTGAATTCCAAAATATCAGCGAATTCATGTGGGTTACGTCTGGTCTAAATGGCTCTCTTCCCTCCCCTATATTTGGATGTCGTCTGAATTTACTTTGCCCCTGTGACAAGTATAATTTCACTTGCAGGCTGATTAATGGAACCTGGTTACAGTATCCTGCAGTACGAGAGTTTCACATCGCAACTTCAGAAAAAAAATCGTTCGTCGCAGCGGACGACTACAGTCAAGTAACAACCGCCTACAATGTGAAAGGAATAAGCACCATCATGGACTTCTTCGACCGACACCGTATATCGTCGTTAATCTCGTTTTAATGCGGAACGCTCCGGCGGCTGTCGGGATCGACTACAAAAAGGGACATACTTCCGACAATTACGACCCGAAGGATATTCAACTACTACTTTGCTGGTGCGAAGACTCGTGCTGGGGATGTTTTTTTATTCATCGCGAACGTAATCGTGTAGCTTACGATGCAGAGAATAAGTATGAGCGCAGTATAGAATGTTGGACCCGCCCAGGCAAATTTTCCCCTTGTTTTAACCATTGAAAAAGGCCGTTTCATTTGGCTAAAGGTGGTTGTCTGGAACTGTGTAATGGACGAAAAGTTGTTCGAAAGCTAGTTAAAAGTGAAGTAGTATAACCTCGGTCATGTATCCTATATATATAAAGTATCATGTATCCTATATATAATTGATCATAAATAACAGAGTCGAAATATATCTTTGCGTGTACGCAATAGGAATCTCTTATATAAATGATCATAAATAACAGACTCTAAATATATCTTTGCGTGTACGCAGTAGGAATCTATTTAAAGTGCACATATATTAATCATAATTATATGAATCCATATACATATGTATAAACAAATCAGGTAGCCTATAATCAATCTGTTACCTTTTTTTTCTTACCAATATCTGCAGTTATATATGAGTTAGTATATGGATTAATGAATCAGATATATAACATTTAGCATAAAAATCAACGAATCAATCAGCATAAACATTAATAATGTTATCAATTCATATATGAAAATTTTTATCAGTTAAAATATGATTTTTATCATGTTAATCTTCATTCTATGCAATTATCAGAGTACATTAGTATTTTCTGTAGCATAAGTATCTTAATGAGATGAAGTGAAAAAACTGTATCATTATATATCCCGTGATCACTATTATTTACCAATATCATCGTTTTATATTACTTACTTGAATCAATTCGTGTACACCATGAATTTTTATTTACTTATATATATATATATATATATTCACATAGTGTCTGTATCACACTCCTATAAGTCAAATGCAAGTCAAGTTTGAGTAATATTCAGTAGTTGGTTTTGGTAGCTGACCGAGCTAATGTAAGTGTTTACATAATAAAAATATGGAATGTTAGTCCATATATATAAAAGACTAGATTGCTTGCAGGAATGTGATCAGACTAGAGACGCTAAAGATGACGTATACAATAAGTATGTAGGCTAAGTTGACATGCCGTCACCTGTAGTCATTCAATTGTTTATAAAACATTAGTCCAAGCTCCCTGCTTGAGACAACTACCGCCTACGTGATCTGTAGCGTGTCTCATTTTTGATTGTGTGTTCGTATGAAACTATTTGTCATTTGTATGTATGTTCATATGTTCGAACTACTGTCTGTTCCTTCATAACTTGTAACAGAGATGGTAGGCAGGCAGAACAGAGTTAGCTATCGTCATTAGAAGACCTGAACCTCTTTACCTAAGCTTTATCATGTAGAGGAATAGGATTAGCCATCATCATTGGCAGAAGCGATCAAGCTATCGTTATTAGAAGACTTGTACAATCATATCTGATCTTCACCATGTAAAACTTCAGAAGAATATATAATTTTTTATACATAGTGTTTTCTACAAGACCTCCTCACCATGAGTTTTAACACATCGTCGTAATAACCAACAAGATAATACCGACTTCGTAAGTGATCTAAAAACACCCCCAGACACTCCATTGAAGATGGAAGTGCAATACCAACCGACTTAGCGTAAGATTATCGCTAGTCTAACATTACCTCATAGGGCGCCTTATCATACAAGGCACGAGCCCTAATATATATATATATATATATATATATATATATATATATATATATATATATAATATATATATATATATATATATATATATATATATTATATATATATATATATATATATATATATATATTTCTTTACCTAAGTCTGGTGAGGGGGCAGATACCACAAGCCCATTTGCATGAACATCGGTACCAGCCCGAGTGCATGTTACCCCGTTGTTTTGAACACCTATTTACCAACTTGTGCAAATGCCGCTTTTGTCTGCGCACAAGACTGTCACAAACACCTGTACTTTGATTTTATCCTCGTTCCACGTGAACGAAACAACGTCCACAAACTGTTCTTTCGGGGATATCAACGACCCTGTTCTTTATGAGAAAAATCTATGCACTACCAGTGCCACTAACTGTTCACTGAACATCCATCTGCACTCGACGACGACCAATTGTCGTGTGTGATTACTTTACCATTCATCCTGTAAGTGCCACCTTCATTGACTTTCAGGCATTGGCTTTTTCAAGCCATTTATAGGTATCTGGCCCAGTGCCACAAGCATTATTTGGAGTAAACCTTCATTCCACGGGATCAGCAAGCAACTTTTATTCTCTTTCCTATCCCCAGCCTTGGAAACTCCTTCAGTTTCGCACACTGAAGACGTGTCTTGACCATTCTTTCCTATTTTCCTGCCTTGATGGTTTCACAGGCTTGCGAACTGCGGTTCCTCCTTGGTTCTGCTTTCACAGTGCCACACCTGTTTTACGACACACCCTCTTACTTAATATCAGTGCCATTGTGGGCACTCGCCATTCCGTGTAGAAGACTAATACTCAACATAACACCTCTCTCACACAACCATGGTTTCTTATGCTGAATTATACCAGACCTTTCTAGAAATTGGACAGGGTCTGGCCTTCAGAGGAAAAGCCCTAATCACTTGGATCGAAGCTCAAGTGATTTCAGCTCAAAAGGATCAAGAAGCCAGGGAGGAGAGGGAAAGAACAGAGAGAGAAGCCAGGGAGGAGAGGAAAAGAGCAGAGAGAGAAGCCAGGGAGGAGAGGGAAAGAGTAGAAAGAGAAGCTGAAAGAGCAGAGAGAAAAGCCAGGGAGGAGATGGAAAGAGCAGAGAGAGAAGCCAGGAGGAGAGGGAAAGAGTAGAAAGAGAACCTAGGGAGGAGAAGGAGAGGCTAGCGCTAGAAGCACGACATGCCTGTGAGTTGGCTCTTGAACAGGCCCGCCACGACAGTGCCCTGGCACTCGCCCAACATAGAGCCAATCATCCCTCTCCAGCCATGCCCCAGTCCGCTCTAAGCAGCGTGAGCATGCTCATACAGACATGGTCAGAAACTGAACCCGAAGCATGGCTTGATCCTATAGAGAAGGTTTTTGCTAACTATGCCCCTACTCCACTTGAAGTATTGTTAACCTTGAACAAACACATGAAGGGCAACTGCTGAGCAAGGAGATCTTGCAGCAGTCAGAAGGGCGGTCAACAAAGCCTATGAAATTACACCTGAACGCTGGAGACAACGCTGGCGTAGCCTACCCAAATAAACTGGACAGTCCTGGACAGACTGGACATACCACAAAAGGAAAAATTTCAACCATTGGTTGGATTCCCTTGAAGTCAAAGCACATGCGGACCTTTTCGAGAGTGTGCAATTGGATGATTTTTCCTATTAGGCTCCGAGAGCACTTGTCACATATATATATATGAGAGGCGTCCCGCTACCACTGCTGAATGCTGCCGTTTGATTGGGAAACGCACCATCAGCTCTCTCGGCAAGAAAGTTACACCTCAAAGTTCCACGTCCTCAAAGGCCCAGATCATATGGGCTTATCTCTAAGTCAGTTACTTGCAACTTCTGCAAACAAACTGGACATCACATTGAACAGTGTCACAACAAACCACGTGACAGCCAAAGTACTGTGACAACCGGTAGCCCTACAAGCTCGGATGATGCAGTGCCTCCCTGAGCCAGCAGCAGGCCTGCTCCCTTTAATGGAACAGTCATTCTGCCTTATGGGCGAAGTGCCCAAGCAAGTCTGCTACACCTGCCATTGCCTTGGTGGTAGTCACACCCTCAGCCTTAGGCCCACCAGCCAAAGGTCCTATCACTGTGGCACCTCCCACAGGTAACTACCACACACACCACGTCAGAGCTTTTGAGGACTCTGGCATGCAGATCTCTTTCATAAGTGAACATCGAATCCCCTACAGAGCCACTGTTGACAGACACAACCTCATTACCATAGAGGCAATAAACCACAAGATGATCATATTCCTATGGTTCAACTGAGGGTCACAAGACCTTACCAATAAAAAATCTGCATACTTGCAGTAGTTAAATATCTTCCTGGGGGTTATGATGTCCTCATAGGACAGGATTTGAATGCCTCCACAGAGAGTCCTCCGAGAACTATTCTTAACACCTGCTAGTGCCATTTGAGTGCCCTGAGCAGTGCCACACTCCATCCATCCTGGATGTTGAGCCACTCTCCAGTACGAATTCTATGCCTGTCCCGGAACCCAACCCAGTGCCAGAGCCCACACCACATCTCACCACAGGTGATCCTCAACAGGTTACACTCTCACCTCCTGGCTTGGCTCCGCCACCAGTGTCAGACCGTGACTTAACCACTAGTAAACCTGAGTCCTATTCGGACTTCCATGACCAAGGTGGAAACTCACACAAAGGTGTGGCCTCGCAAACCATGCCTGGATTCATTGCCACCTGTGAGGCTCCAACGACTGCCAAACCTTCTTCCTCTCCCTCCACATCCCAAGAGCAGGATGCTCTCAAAACTCCCATTGTTGAAGCAGCAGGAGTGCCTAAGATGCCTACTCCTTTGGATCTGGTGTCACAGGCTGCTCCTATACCAACGAACATGCAGGCTAGTAAAGGATTAAGGAAGAGGGGTACAAGGCGTAAGTCTTACAGGTAGCCTACAACAGCCACTGCACTCTCCTGGCACTTACCCAAACCTGGCACAGTGCCCAATTTATCTGGGTGTTATAGCACCTAATCCAGAGAAAGTGCCACTTACTCCCTTCATACCTCTACTTCTTGTCCCTTGTATGGGTATATTCATAAACCTTAAACCTTTTGTTCCACATTTAAAATTGGTTATTAATCATATAACCTGTTAACCCAGGATTTCTTCTTTCTGAGTGCTTGGTACCTCCATTTAGAGGCAGGTGCCAAGGCACTCCCTTCGTTCCACTTCTGTAACTTATAGATTGATTTCCTTTGTACCTTTAATATTGATTCATGTTGCAATTTTAACCCACTTTTGTCCTAACATTTACTCCTTATTTTACTTATTAACCTTACTGTGCACTGATGCAAAATGCACAGTGCCATCTACCATTCATACTGGTACACTCATTTGTTCATACTGACTAAGGCCAGAGGTGGGTCAAGAATCCACATTTACGTTATATTAACGTTTGTATGAAAATTTTATAATTAGTTAAGGATAAAACTTATTTTTTTATAGTTAGGATAAACTCTATTATATATATCTACAACACTTTGTGGGGTACTTTGTGAGGAATGCAATGTGGACCGTGTTAAGGATGAATATGGTAATCTGTTGAAAGCGATGAAAACTCTTCATGATGAGACACCCGTTCATTAAGGGCTTATCCCCTGCTCTAATTTTAAACTGGAACATAAAATAAACATACAGACTTTCC
>NC_061087.1:79209120-79226620 GCF_015104395.2 Macrobrachium nipponense
GTCTTCTGGACATAATTGTTACTCATTTTCTTCACGTTCTTTTTTTTCTTTCTTTCTTTTATGCCCAAAAATAGCTTACAGGTGATGTATGCTAACATTTTCAATAGTTTCACTCTCTCAAATAACACTAATTAAAGCACAGAGAAATGTCATAGTATTACCCCTCGTTTGTTGTCATTGTCATCGCTTTACGTTCGTTTTGTACTGTTCAATTTAGTGTTAAAAACAGCAAACAATAAAACATTACATCTCTAAACGTCCTACGGTTTTTGTATTACTTTAGTGCCTCACTTTCATCGTTTACAGATAAATACAGTAAACAGGAAATTTACTATTCTAGATGACAATATCTCCCTTGTTAGGAATGTTTTTCTTAATTCATTAAGATCTAAATATAGCAAGCCGGCTACAGAAAACATTTAATTTTTAACTACTGTGACTCCTGCTATTATCATGCAGATGCAATCCAAACTTGTTTGGAATGCAAAAGCATAAAACGGAGTTCATGCACACTTGCATTCAAGTGCATTTCGCATATCCAAGTGCTCCAATTATTCATATTAATAGTTCCATGAACATCAGGTTAGTTGAGGTGCAGAGACAGACCATGGAACCTTTGCTGTTGTTGACGTTATCTCATGGAAGTCTCCACTGTATATTGTCTTCTCCATATCTAAATTCTGTGTTAATATATATATATATATATATATATATATATATATATATATATATATATAATATTATATATCTATATATAATATAATATATATAATATAATATAGTTATATATTAAATAATTATATATTATATAGATTTATATATATATATATATACCTATATATATATATAGAGCATATGACCACGTGGAAAGTGAAACAAAGGGTGCAAGAATTTTCGCTTCTCTCTAAAGCATTTTCACGCAAATGTCTTAGAATAATAACAAAAGCTCTTGCATTCCATTATATATACACACATATAGCTATATAAATACGTGCTATGCTCTTTTGAACACTCAAACCGTATTTTATATAATATATATGTATATATATAATACGGGTTGAGTGTTCAAAAGAAATAACCTTTTTTTCTGTATATCACTAAATTACTTTATATGAAAGAACTCAGATTCGCCATTCCATGCGTGAACGTATACGCTATTCCAAGGAATAAAAACCCATTTTTCAATGCTGCTTAATTATCGTTTTAAAAACGAACGCATTAATCGCTGGGCAGATTCATGGAAAAAATATTTTTCAGAATCACTATATGAACTTTTTCAAATAAACATGTTAATCACTATTTCAATGTAAGAAAAATATCAATCTCTATCACCAAATTACTTTTATAAAAAGGAACTCTTTTGCCGTAATACTAATGGCCAAAAAAAAAAAAAAATAAAATAAAATAAATAAAAATCTTATCTGCCTCAGCATTTTTATGTACCAAAATCGACTGCAAAACTGACTGATAAAATCCGTCAAAACATCGTGGAAAAATGCAGACCCGGTTCGTATGAATGTCGGAGGAAACTAAAGTAAGTAATTGGAAAAATAATTATATTTATTTTACTAACGACTGTATGGTTATGTAACGGCCCGTCCACACTAAGAAACAATAAAACATTACATCTCTAACTTATCAATCTAGTGTGCAAAAGGTGATGATTTTTTTTTCTATCCAGAATTTATGCTCTCTCTCTCTCTCTCTCTCTCTCTCTCTCTCTCTCTCTCTCTCTCTCTCGTGTCAATCATATTAAGTAAATTAACTCCTTGCCTTCTTGCTTTGTAATTCAACTTCATTATTATCTCTCTCTCTCTCTCTCTCTCTCTCTCTCTCTCTCTCTCTTTGTGTCTTTTCTCGCAGTATTAGTCACTGGTTGGCAGGACATAGGTAATTAATCCCGATTTATTTATTCAACAAATATGTACTGGAATGGTGGACCTTTGAAATATATTCTCTATAAGACACAAAGGGAATCGTCTTCGATATTAATTCTCCGTAATTATGCTCATTCATCCGAGAATATATTCATGCTTAGTAACTCATACTAGGCATGTTGGGCTAGATACGTAATTTAGTTTGCTTTTTATTCGATGCAGAAAAAGAAAAGAGTAAGGGAAATATCTTGACTAAAAGGCATTAAATTACCACCTAAAGATGGCTTCGTTCTCAGTGATGTTGAAACCACACATTTCACTTTGAAGCTCCTGTCCGAAATCCACAACAGTATCCTTAAATAAATACGTGAGGAAGTCATCAGGGCAAGGACGCTCTAATTAACAATCTGGTAATTAAACATAGTTAACGACGCATTCGGCATGACTCCTTTTTCAACAGAATTGCATTGCAAATTAAACGACATTAATAGTTATGGTAAAATGGTGAGTTTTATTTCAGTGTCAAGCAATTCATTTATAGCACATAGCCAGGCATACCTCTACACATTATCGCAGTGTATTTCATCTCTTTGTGTACATGCGCACATACAAAAGCGCTTGCATGCACGCTGGCACCCACACATACATACATACATACATACATACATACATACATACACTACATATATATACGTAGTTACGATTAAGAGTTTACATAATTACATAATTTTTCACGCAGTCTGACGTCTCCAAATAAATAACCATTGTGTCGTCTTACATTACCTACAGGAACACACACACACAAATATATATATAATATATATATATATATATCTATATATATATCATATATATATATATATATATATATATATATATATATATATATATATATATATATATATATATATATATTATATTATATATATAATCTATATATATCTATATCCACAAGGACCTGTTTAGGGCGTCAGGAACGTAAGTATATAAATTTCCAAAATCGTAACCTTCCTACGATACATAAATAAAATTGACCGAAATTGTTGGTGGCTGCTAAACAGGAACAGAGATTGCAGTATTATGTCCAATATGAATATCACAATCATCATAACATAGAATGTTTCAGCCGAAGAGAACCACAACAGGACGCTGAACCTTGTGATTGTTAAAAAGTACCAAAATAAAAATTCTTTTCCTCTGCTATATCTAGCACGCACATTTGCACAACTGAAAAATTCAAAAGCGTTTTGTCATGCAACCTACTGCAATTAGTACAATGCACTATCCCATCTGCAGAGAACTAATGAGATCAAATGGAAGCTCAAACCACTGACCAACACCAACAAAAGTAAAGATGCATAACACAAAAGCGGTTTTTATTTATTCATTGCGTCTTTTTCCTGTTTCCCTCTCAGAGAATGATCCCGGCTTTAACAAGACGACACGCAAACCCAGGGATCTTTTTCATTTCAGTGGAAACTTGTTTCCAAAACAAACTTCTGGGGAGTGGAGTGTTTGCGAGAAAGGGAGAAAAATGTTTGGTGGGCGTCCTCGCGACTTTGGGGTAAATAAATAATGTCGCTCCGAAGACTGAATTCCATTATCGTTGATCTAAAAGTATTTGCTGATTCTGCGATTTCAGGAGATGGCAATGTCGTAAAGAGGGACACTAAAGATAGGAGGTATTATTGGCATGATAGAGGTGAAGAATCTGATTTTGCCCGTGCTGAGTTGAAAAAGGTAATTATTTAATGTTTTGTATGTGAATTATTGCTGTTATTCTTGGTGCTTTCGTTACAGACAAAACTTTTCTCGTTTTTGTAGTGAAGTTAATGCGCCATGGCTGCTTATTTATTTATTTTTAATTCTCCTTCTTACGAGCTTCGCTGACTGGAGGGAGGTTACGTATTCTGTCAATTAAGAATCCTATTGACTTCTGTTCTTTAGGAATGCGTGTGCATTGATATCTTTGAGTATTGCATGGAAGTTTAAAAAGATTAAGATCCAAACCCTCGAAATCACTGACAAAAACACCGGCCATTATGTCATTAACAACTGCACATCGGTCACTCACCCATTGGATAATAGTCGGGCAACGGATAAGAGAAGAAGGGTTGTCACCTGAAGCCTTTCGCTTGGACCGCCTTTCCTGAATCAGAAAGGGAAGAAGATTGATGAAAAGGGAGTTCTGCCTTGATGGATGAATGGATGGATACTTGCACGCACCTGGCAAGCAGGATATGCAAGCAGACACCGAGGGTAAGGGGGATGAGAGTTAGTGTTTCTGTAGGCATCCCAGCTTAAGGGGACCTGACTCCCTCGCTGTCTCAATGCTAGTGACATTCTGAACTGCTGTTGGAGGGCGAATCTTTGCGAGGCTCTCAAGCGCGATTTCCCCCACCCCCACCCCTTTCTAGATAGAAGTCAGGCACAATTACGGAGAGGGTAAAAGGAAGTTACCCTTCACTTCAAATTTTACTTCCATCACATAAGATATGTCCACAAGTAAATCGTTGGCGAGTGCAAGAAATAGTTCGGTGGGGGAAAACTGAAGGTGATGGCACACAGTCATAACTGTGACGATGGTGAAGATGATTTCATTAGTCTCATGAAATTAGACTAAAAAAAACTCTTTGCAAGAAAAGTAAATAGCAAACTAAGAGGAAAATCAATATTCCACGCATCACTAAAAAAATGAAAAACAATACAAATAATTACTTATGTGCCAAACCTCGGACACAGGAAGAATGTCGAGTTAGAAAACGATCAGCTTCGGGAAGTGTTAAAATCCTGGCCAGAGACTGGCGTGAAAATGGGTGTGGAAAATAAACACTGATCATTATGATCACATGGAAGAAGGGGAACCCAACAGACGAGACAGTTATCGCACATCATGAGTACAAATGATGACGTCAAGTGATGACTTGGTATGGATGATGCTGGATAAATTGGTGATGACAGGCGAACGTTGAGTTGTGTGATGGAGCGCTCAGATGAGCGTTGGGGATGCTGCTATTTTTTGCAACTGAGCCTTTGAATTCTCGGTTGCTTTGGGTATTATTCCTTTATTGCCTTAGTCTGTTTTGTTACCCTTCTCTTTGTATTCATTATTCTTTATCATTAGGTTAGTTATCGTTTATATCGATAAATATTTATCATACGTTTGATATCTTACAAACGGTTAGTCTATAAAATTTTCAACTACGTTCTTAAGCACAAATCCTGAAGTATATATAAAAAAAACTACTCTGCCGCTCCAATGGCCTGGTATTATTCATGACTACTTTCAAAGAATTAATAAAGGAAAAAATGGGATTAATAAAACATTCTCTTTCGTCTTCCGTACGAAAGCACAAAATTTTTAAAGATAAGCACAATTAGGGGACTTATCTCCAGCTGGAATAATTATCTTCTGAACAGACAAATACTTAAAGGTCAATTTTCTTTCGATGATCGTCTGGCTGCGGTTTGGGTTTATGTATCTGTTTCGCGGTTCACTAAAGGCCATTCTGCTTTCTCACGAAAACCAGTCGACAACTGTCGCATATGGCACAGGGGAACCAGTTTTAGAATTTTTCTACATTACTATCCCTTGTCTTAATTCCACTTATTGATTCCAAGCAGCCTCGTAAACTGAATTATTATTTTACGACAAACGAATGAAGACAGTCATTAGAAGCGGATTTCTCAACGCTTAAAAAAGAAGAAGAAAAAAAAGTTGTTTTCCCCTCGTTTTCCAAGCTCTGGGAATATCTTCCCGGTTATGATATTCGCAATTCTTATAAGTAATCATCCAATAAAAGGCGGGTCAATCGATTCCTTTTCAATCTCTGTTTCCATGTTTTCCTTAAACCTGATGTGGGTTAGTCTTGATTTGTCCTTGGCTGTTAATCACATCATTTAAATAAAAAGACAAAAAAGTCTTCAATCAATGCCACCGTCCTCCCCGGGAATCGGCTTACCAAATGCACATCCGTTCTATAAGTAAGAAGGATGAAGGTTCCCAAAACCTGTAAGGTAGTAAAGACATTTGCGTGTCCGCGTGTCCAAATTTACCTCAGTTCAAGCACGCAAGAATGTAGGTGTTTGTCCTTGGGACAAGAACAAAGTGTGGTGCGTTTGTATTCTTCTATAGTCTATATCTAACCGAAAGAAAAATTAGGGGTGTGAAAATTGGGAAGGAAGTATACTGAACTAAAATTAGCTATAAGAATTGAATAATAAACGACGAGAAAGAGATGCAATTTATGCAGAGGGAAAAACGGTTCATACGCACACGAGAGCTCTTGCTTTCTACGGTGTCCCCAAGTGTCAAATATATGAGAAGGCGTCCGTCGATTAAGAAGTGAAACGGGCCGGGAGAGGGGACCTAACCTATGGTGCCATATGAACGGTTGACATTAATGGCTCTCCCTGCATAAGCTACGATGTCACTTTACATTTACTGAGTAACGCTGGCACTGCAATGGACAATACAATATTTACAACCTTGCCTTGAGCCTTGATATACACCACTTCTAAGAAATCATTTCTCTCTCTCTCTCTCTCTCTCTCTCTCGCTCTCCTCTCTCTCTTCTCCTCTCTACTCACACACAACTACACACACTGAAGGGGACCTTGGGGAAACCCGAACAAGGATGGTAAGGTTGTAAGGTCGCTCTATCTCTCTCTCTTCTCTCTCTCTCTCTCTCACAATGAGGGATGTAAGGTCTGTAAGGTCTCTCTCTCTCTCTCTCTATATATCTATCTATCTATCTATTTATCTATCTATATATATATAACTATATATATATATCATATGATATATATATATATATATAGATTATCACGAAAAATAGTCTGCAAACGGAAAAAAAATTAGTGAATACATCTTACTATGATTCAAATCTAACTAGAATAAATTGTAAGTTAATAACTAACTTTTATTTTTCATTGACTATCGCAGGTGTTTTTCGTTTTGATACTGCTTTTCCTACTTTTCCAGTACTCGTTCGTCAATAGGTGGTCTCATGACAAATTTAAACTTATCAGAAGACGGGGTCAGAGTCCAGCAATATTTTTATTACAATAGCAGTATATCTTCGAAACATAGAAACCTCAGTTTTTTTTTTTTTTTTTTTTTTTTGGCCAGTAGAATGCTGTTGATTCAGTATATTTTGCATTTTCATCGACTAATTTTGTAATATTAACTTTAATTTTTAAGGATATTAGGAAATATTTTACTGAACTTCGTATTATTACCAGAAAACTCCAGTAAAAACAAACTTGTAATGGCATTGACGAAACAGAACGTACTAACACAAGTAATCTTACACACTTAGATTTAATGTTCAGTTGTATTCCACGTAGGAAAATGGAAGCAGTAAAATGTTAAAATATGCCCAATAGTTTCATCCTTCGATGGACCTTTTCTTGGAGCGTTTATTGACGGAAAAAGGTCAAAACTGTGGGCATATTCTGACCATTTACTTCTTTCATTTTCCCAGGTGGAATACAACTGAAGATCATACAAGAAGGAAGACTTTCTGCAACGAAGACTAGCCAATAGCCCAGCCAGTAAAAAAAAAAAATTCCACAATTCGTTTTCATTGGGTGCTGCCTCGTCAACCAACCTCACATTATGTTTGTTTGTTTGTTTGTATTGTGTTTTTACGTTGCATGGAACCAGTGGTTATTCAGCAACGGGATCAACGGCTTTACGTGACTTCCGAACCACGTCGAGAGTAACACAGTGTTGGTGGATGAGACCACATTAAGTCTCCCACCGCTAAAAGCCAATGGAGGCAGGGTATGTAAGGATCAAATTAGAAGAACTGAAATAGCGATATAAGCCATAGTGCCTTTGGGGAGAAATGACAGATAACACTTTAAACAGCCAGACCCTCATATATGCAACGTTATTTATATTAACTGTTGCAACTTTATTTATATTAACTGTTGTCACTCTTAAATGTTGTCATTTCCATATCAATTTTCCTACTTATGCATTATTTCCTTCATTCCCTCTTTTAGAATATCTCTTATGTTTGTCTTTTCATTTATACTCTTACTTAAATAAAATATTTTACAGATTCTTACAAAAGTGAATTCATTTATTCCACTTTAATCAGTAATATCACCTTCCCTTCTTGAAAATTCTAACCAAGTTTTAGCATACACATTCATTTATTTTTTTCTGATATTGGTATTGTTATTGTGCCCCTCACGCCAGAAATGATGATGCTAAGTGAAGTTTAAGAAAGCATATACCAAACTTAGATACTTTACAGTCAAAGGTATCTTCATTCTACATAATTCTATAGAAGCCACTGGTGAGAGGCTGAACCTATACTGGACGGCATTAAAGATGCATTACCTTCTAATATATAGCAATTGCCTCATTAATCGTCAGTTTATGTCATTCTTATATTTCAATAAGACTTTCTCGTTTTCCCTATAAGCTGATTTATATCCTGAAGGAAAATCTTACCATACTTTTTTCATAGCCTACAATTTAAAATTGAATCTCAGGTCAAATCAGCCGTTCAATTAAGGGGATTGTCCCCGCAGGGATTGGACCCCTCCCCCCACCCACAGAGCAGTGATTATGCTGAGTAGGTTTCCTTCTTATCTTGGGACGAAGAGTTTATCTAATACTTTTCCGCATTTAATCTTCCAAGAAAGGCCTCTTTGCAGTGAAGCTTTCTCATATTCATATTCTTTTATAAGTAATTCTGTGTTGATGGCAAAGATGATAATGCTTCCGCCAAAATACCAACATCGATGTTGTTGCTGTTACTGTTTTACATTGCTTAGATTAACTCTTGTGAAATCGGTCACGATTAAATAAGTTTTATCCACATACTTACTACAATCATTACTTTACATTTCACATTTTCAGTTAACAGATTATCGTCAAAACAAAGTTCTAATGCTTTGCGGAGTTCCCTGAAATCCAAGATAATCCGGTCTTATTGTAATGGATAGGCCTTTAACAAAAACAGAGAGAGAGAGAGAGAGAGAGAGCCTGAAAATACTGCATTGTACTCGCCAGTACCACCAACCCCACAGGAGTTGCAAAGCGATATTGTATCTTCTGCAGGGAGCACCATTAATATCAACCTTTCATATGGCGCTGCAGGTCACATCCCTTCTCTCTCAGCCAGCTTCACTTCTTAATCGACGGAGGAAGCCTCCTCGTATATTTGACACTCGGGGACAAGACAGGAACAAGACAGATCATCGCTCCCTGTCCTTTTGTGTGTCCTATTTTCCCTAAGCGAAGACCCTTTCTCCCTTGATTGCTATTTTCTTTCTTGTCTTTGATGTTCATTTGTTTCTCTCCTCCTTTCATTTTACTTGAAATAGGGGCGAGAGTTTTTATCCTCATATTTTCAACGATTTCATATATTTCCTATTTGTAGGTAAATACAAGAAGGGGAAATAACTTCTCCCTAAAGGCAGGCTTTATACATCCTTTCTTTTCCTCTAATTTATTTAAATATATTATGCAGACATCTTTGGGGAGTGTAAACCAAATATTTCGCAACTCATTTCCACTTGCATTCCATTTTTTTCTTTTTCTTTTAAGAACAAGCAGAAACAGCTTTTCCATAAGGTTCCTCATTTTCACCTTATACTTTTCTTCCTTCCACTGATGTAATGTAAACGCAAAATACCACGCTCATTCATGCTTGCATTCCAGAACATTCCAGCCAAGCTGGGACTTAATTAGCTCTTTAATGATTTCAGATGCTCGGGGCTTCGTTCGTTATTTGTGCTGGAAGCGCGTTTGCTGCCATTAACGTTTTTCCTGATGAATGACAATTCCCAAACACAGTCAGGGTCGTTGACCAATATCACTGTGACGCCTGTTGTACATAACCTGATCAGTCGGTGTATGGACATTATCTTAATGCATGCATGAAGTTGTTTGTTTACGTTATTAACGAGGAAACATGTTTCGGAAACTAAAAGATTTTACAAAACGAGAAAAGAAATCCTTCTGAAATATGAGACATGAGACTTTTAGGCCATTAAAGATCTATTACGAGAGAGAGAGAGAGAAGAGAGAGAGAGAGAGAGAGAGAGAGAGAGAGAGAGAGAGACGATGTTTTAATAAATGCTGGGGGAATCAGCTTTCAAGTTTTGTAGGGTATTGTTCTTGGATAAATAAATACTTTGAGGATATCTTTGACCCTGAAACGTTTTGAGATCTTTATTCCCAAGTTAGTTTGATGTTTTTTTACCTTGAAAATACTTTGAGATTTTGACCCTGAAATACTTTAAGATCTCTGTACTTAAAATACTTTAAGACCTTTGACCTTGGAATATTCAGAGATCATTGACCTTAAAATACTTTGAGATTTTTTAACCTTAAAATACTGTAAGATCTCTGACCTTGAAATATTTTGAGATCATTTACCTTAAAATAATTTGAGATCATTGACCTTAAAATAATTTGAGATCATTGATTTTAAAATACTTTAAGATCATTGATTTTAAAATACTTTGAGATCATTGACCTTAAAACACTTTAAGATCTTTGACCGTAAATACTTTGAGATCTTGGACCGAAAAGTATTACGAGGTACTCTTTATGCCCCTAAAATATTTAATGGGACCCCAACGCGCTCTTCATCCGGGTCTCTTGAATACCCAGCCAACATCCAGCAGGGGCTCAACAATAACCCTTCAAAAGTGACAAACAATCATACATACAATCAAACGACGTAATTGCATCCTAAAACCACAACCTACGATCGTCGCTTTTATTGGAAGAAAATGCAAACAGAGGATGTCCGCTGTCAAAGCTAAACGTTACACACCAGTCCTATTTATCTTTCTCTCTCCTGCAGGATACTGCCGCCGCTGACAGGCAGGACGCAGTCATCCATATTCAGAGAGCTTGATGACAACAGTTCATGAGATAAATATATCTCGGGATGCCATTGTGTCGCTCATCCTGGAGATCGAAATGAGGTCTGTCATAGCAGGATGGTCTTGGATGTAAAGACTAAAAGAGAATGTCAGTAATCAGTATCAAGTCCAGTTATGTATTATCATAGGATCATTCTAAATGATCGTCCTCTGTTAACACATCATAACTCAATTTACAATGAATATTACCACTGTCATCTTAACGCTATGATGCCTGTTAGATATCCTATAAAATCAAAAGAAATAATCTTCATTGTCATGTTTTCACTTCAACAGATATTTTGTCAATTTCAGATGAATTTCTTCGCTTTTTTCTAGCTTATCTAGCCCATCTTCAATCGGCCTGTTATGCTTTACTTTTTAAAAAATTTTACCTGTGTTTTGTGAACTCTCATTATCCTTGAAAATCACTAAAATAAAGCATTAATATCTCTAAAATCTATCAATCACTATTAAGGTAGTCCAGCTCTGCTCATATTATCATTAATATTTATTTATTAACTTTATAGTTAAATAATATTTTTTCGTGATAATAGAAACCTTTAATGCAAAAGTTAAGAGTACTCCATTTCAGTTCACTACTTTCATTTTATCTGTCATTCACTACAAGTTCTATCCATCGTGAAAAAACAAAACCAGTCTGCCCGTTTCCAATTGTATTTAAGCACCGACTATTAAACCCTGGATGTCAGGGTCTGCTTGCACAGTACATCCTGCTAGCCAGGTGCGCGCAAGCATCCATCCTTCAAGGCAGATCTCAATTTCCATCAATCTTCTTCCCTTTCTGATTCAGGAAAGCCGGTCCAAGCGAAAGGCTTCAGGCGACAACCCTTCTGTTATCCGTTGCCCGACTATCATAGCCCAATCGATCTCAGGATACTGGGCAGTACTTAACATGAAGGATTTTTAATAATTTATCGTTTCAGATCATTCTCGTCGAGCTTTTTATATTGCTACTTCAAAATGTCCTTTGATGTTCGAAGATATTTTGTGAACCTCTCTGGAGTGGTAATTCCAGTAATTATATAAAAGTTAATAGAGATCAAAGTCAGAGAAAAATAATAAGTCTCCCTCGGTAATATCTGAATAGAGTAAGCAAATCATGTTAACATGAAAATAAACACGAATAAATCTCGATATCAAAATCTCCGCATGTGTAGTGAAATTTTGTGTCGCTTTTTTCCTACAGCAGCAACTAAAATATATAACAATGGAGTAGTTCTGGTTACCTTTTCATTTAGTGAGGGTAGTGATGTGCATTATTAATGATTGCAGGACACACAAAATATGCACGAGGTAGAGCATCTAATATTTCATTGCACAAACACATCTATTATGCAAAATAAAAATCACTGGATGATTTGTATCATCCTTTTTACATTAAATTTGCTAGGCAAAATAAAACTCTTTGCAAGCCATGCAACCAAGCCAATCCATTTTGCATCCAGTTATAGAAAATGAACCAATTTCCAAAAACGTGTGATATCCAAGTACTATTATGGCATAAAAGAACAGGTTGTTTAAGAACACTACAACTTTCGAAGATTACGGGGTACACCCTAACGGACTGAGTGAGGGATAATAGGAGGACCACAGAAAAAAAAAAAAAAAAAAGTTGATTGAGACATTAACTGCATGAAAGGGTGGCACCCCGCTCGGTATATAAATGCACGAAGACTACCTTCCAGCGACAACACCATCCCGATAGGGAGAGGTAAACACAAATCGTTCACAATGATTAGCTTTAACGAAGGACGTCCTCTCTTCGAATTGTTTTCCACTGAAAGCATCAAAGAGAGCAATTCACTGCGGAATGCTACTGCGTCGTTTTTTTAATGCATTAAGCGGCGTCCCTCTGGACGGGCGATGTTGTGCGAAGATTAATTATGAGAACCGGGTGGGGAACTACGATGGTTCGGGGAAGCATTTTTGGGTCAGGGACGGATGTAGTATCTTTTTGTTTGTTTGTGTCGAAAAGTAATTCTGGTGCATTCCCTGTTGAAATTATTACTGTAACTATTATTTTGACATTGTAGCCAATTCTTTTATTGTTTCATTGCGTTTTTAGGTATTCATGTTGTTTTATGTTAGGAGGAGTTTCCGAGTTTGTTTGGTACGCATTTGAATGTATTTTCAATTTTGCTATGTATGTGTTTGGAAGTATATTAGTTGCCTTTTAATGAAACAATTATCTGTTTAACTCTGCGTTGTAACATAATTTTCCGGCTTAATTATTTGCCATAGGAACCGTCGTATTCATGCTCGATTAAACATAATTATTTCATTTCCAAAAAAATGAGATTAAAAAAAAAGATATTTAAGGAACTGTCACACTAAATGACCTACGGAGGCCCGCGTGTCTGAAATCACTTAAGGGATTTAATTGAAACGTTGTTTTTCCATGACTTTTATAATTATTCGTCTTTTAATCTTCGATTAAGCCCTGCTCTTCTTCCTTCCCCTCCCTGAACCTCGTATTGTTCGGGCTTGGCTATGATTTGGCTTTTGGTGGCCTTCACACTGGCATTTACTTACTTATAGAAACTGAAATGATATAAGGTTGTCTGCAAGACTTGCATAAACTTGGTTATTTATCGAACGGGAAAATGGAGATGGCTTGCATCTTCCTGATAACATATATCTTATTGAGAGTAGAGATAAAAATTAAAACATGGAACAAATAGAAAGCTTCAACGTTTTTGTGAGCTATATTCAGGCTTTAAAAATTACTTTGAAAGGAAGGCCATTTGAGAATCTACGAAAAAAGAGCAATTAAGCATGGGATAATATATATTAAAGTAACTTTTGATTAGGGGAAGCTATAACAAATACTAAAGTGACTTTTAATTAGGAGAAGCGATGACATATACTAAAGTAACTTTTGATTAGGGGAAGCAATAACATATATATACTAAAGTAACTTTTGTTAGGGAAGCGATAACATTATATGCTAAAGTAACTTTTGATTAGGGGAAGCAATAACATATACTAAAGTAACTTTTGTTAGGGAAGCCATAACATTAAATGCTAGAGTAACTTTTGATTAGGGGAAGCAATAACATAATCTAAAGTAACTTTTGTTAGGGAAGCCATAACATTAAATGCTAGAGTAACTTTTGATTAGGGGAAGCAATAACATAATCTAAAGTAACTTTTGTTAGGGAAACGATAACATTAAATGCTAGAGTAACTTTTGATTAGGGGAAGCAATAAAATATTCTAAAGTAACTTTTGTTAGAGAAGCGATAACATATATATACTAAAGTAACTTTTGTTAGGGAAGCGATAACATATATATACTAAAGTAACTTTTGTTAGGGAAGCGATAACATATATATGCTAATGTAACTTTTGATTAGGGGAAACAATAACATATACTAAAGTAACTTTTGTTAGGGAAGCGATAACATATATATACTAAAGTAACTTTTGTTAGGGAAGCGATAACATATATATGCTAATGTAACTTTTGATTAGGGGAAACAATAACATATACTAAAGTAACTTTTGTTAGGGAAGCGATAACATATATATACTAAAGTAACTTTTGTTAGGGAAGCGATAACATATATATACTCAAGTAACTTTTGTTAGGAAAGAGATAACATACATATGCTAAAGTAACTTTTGATTAGGGGAAGCGATAACATATACTAAAGTAACTTTTGATAAGGGGAAGCTAAGGGAGGCAGCTCTTTGCCGATTTCCCCTACTTCAAAAAATACGTTGATTGTCGATTTTAAAGTGAAGCGGGATGAGAAGTTGACGAAACCGATGGTGTCACAATAAATGGTTGACACTATGGCACCTCTTGCACTAGCTACGAAGTCGCTTCGTAATTATCATGATGCCGGGACGACTATAGTAGATTCACATCAACCGCGCATCTGATGTCTAGGCCAGTTCCTTACGACGTTCCTGATTGGCTGTTGATAAGCCAATCACAGGGCTGGAAACTCTCAGTCTCTCTCGAGAGTTCACATAGACAGGATGTATGTTCCACCTCTCCTGAGGAAAACGACTTTTAACAGCCAATCAGAAGCAACTTAAGGGAGGGGCTAAGACATCAGATGCACGGTTGATGTGAATCTACTATAGTATGAACATCGGAATATTCACTTTAACACGACTTTTGATAAATACCTTTTGCATTTTAGAAGATAATTCTAATTGTAAGTTTTCAAGAACTTCTGCACACTTCTACAATAACAAGACAAATATGATGTCCTCTGGACATAGCATTTTTCTTGCTTTACCAATAAAAAATTAGACCGGTTCATCAACTTTTACTAATGCAGATATTTTACTGAGAGAGAGAGAGAGAGAGAGAGAGAGAGAGAGAGAGAGAGAGAGAGAGAGAATAGTCTTTAAAACCCAATCGCTAAGCGTGCCACGTATTGCTAAACAAAAGGTACTTTACCCAAGTTTCCGGAGAGGAAGACGAGGAAACAATCTTTAATTTCAGGTAATTACAGATCAGCCTTTACTAATGAGGGTAAGGAAATTGTAATGTGTGCATGGGCCTCGTGATAGACGCATTACCAGCCGGTATACGATTAACATATTATCAAGTACCAGAGTCCTGAGCCTTCCTCTAAAAACTATGTTCATCAACTTTCAAGAATATAAAAAAATTCAGTTTGATTAGATTTTCAAATTATTAAAGATCAAGACGCAATGAATATCAGCTTAAAGGATATATTAAAAAAACTGAAATCTGTTCCAATTAAAAGAAAAAATAATAAATAAACCCTAAGAATCTATGCAAAAATGGACGTAGAAGAGTATCATAAAAACAAATAGGGCACCATGAGGCCCGAGAGCATAAAGAGTAAATGATAAAATCTGAAGTTAAATTTTCATACCATTGTCTATTTGCAAAAATCGTCATGAGGCATAAATAAAGAATGCTCTGTTTTCCAGTTACTTTACTTCAGTTCAATGTGCGTAAACAGAAATAGTTTAATAATACAGGGTGTCTCAAAAAAATGTACTCACTCTTAGAATTATGAGAAAACCTTTATTTATGGACATAGAGCGAAATGAAATAGCATCGAATACATGGTCATCAATTTGAACATTCGCAAACATGATTCTTCAAATACATTTGTCTCATGTATTCGATGCTATTTCATTTCGCTCTATGTCCATAAATAAAGGTTTTCTCATAATTCTAAGAGTGAGTACATTTTTTTGAGACACCCTGTATTATAGAATGAGAGAATCACAAAACTATTGACAAAGGTTCATCAGCTTAAGCAGATTCTATGAACGGAAGAAGACAGGTTAGTAAAATTTTGAATGTTCTTTGTTGACGCAGTAAAGGTAAATCGTAAATATTGTATGTTTCAGTTTCCGAAAAGAGAGCTATTGTTCCGGCTTTGTCTGTCCGTCCGCACTTTCTTTCTGTTCGTCCTCAGATCTCTAAATCACTGAGGCCAGAGGGCTGCAAATTGGTGTTGATCATCCACCCTCCAATCATCAGACATACCAAATTGCAGCCCAATAAACTCAGAAGTTTCTGTTTTATTAAAGGTTAAAATTAGCCATTATCGTACGTCTGGCAACGTGCTTAAAGTTTCGTGAGCCGCGGCTCATACAGTATTATAGCAAGACCACCGAAAGATTGATCTATTTTCGGTGGTGTTGATTATACGATGTACAGAAAACACGATTGCGCCGAAGAAACTTCGGTGCATTGTTTACTTGTTTATTCATTGCCCGGCAACAAAGAAGTATTAATATTATTAATTCAATCACATTAACTACAAGAAGAACTAAATAAAAATAACCAAATCATCATATCTGGTGAGTATCGATTATATTAGTAACATTTATGAATATCATTGCCATGTTATCGTCACAAAATCTTAATCTAGGAACGTTAGGTACGAAGAGACCTTTCTTGGAAGATTAAATGGGAAAGATTAGGAAGACTCTTCCCAATATATGTGGGAATTCAACTCGGGGTAAGCAATCAGTTTCTTTCGCAATAATATTGAGTCATCGGACGATTCAGTCCAACTTCAGTGCTAATATGAAGTTACAATAAGTCTGCATGATGATAAATGAACGCATAAGTTATTAACCTGATATTTGATAAAAAAATAAGAAATGATATCATGATTTTTGCCTTCTATAACAAGCTTAAGATTTGTTCCTTGTATAATCCCCTATACTGACCTAATGGTTTAATTGAATAGTCAGTTTTATATCTGAAGTTTTCGAGTGAAACTCAAATGGTTGCATTTCCTCTATCTGTCCATTTAACTCCTTTATCGACGGAGGTGTCCTACAGCTGACATTTGGGGACATTTCTGATTACCGGCCCTTGCCTTTCCCGGAATACCACATTTCCTCACACGTACTCCTTCTTTTCCTTGATTTGGGTTTTAGCCACATTTCTGGTATCTAATAATTTTTCTTAAGAGCACAATATAGCCTAGCACTTTTCTTTCGTACCAAAATTTCTTCTTATTTTCACGGTTAAATATAACACATAAAAAGTTTGTTTGTTTGTTTGTTTGTTTTCTTCTTCTTCCTCTTCTTCTTCTTCTTCTTCTTCTTCTTGAGGTTACTCCTTTCGAAGCGGAGCACTTACTATAATACAAATGTACTCTTCCTCCTTCTTAATCCAAGCACAAATAACCACGTTCCTGCTTGCACGCTCGCATTCGAAGGCACTCAGGGCATGAAAGCGACTT
>NC_061087.1:79231620-79234120 GCF_015104395.2 Macrobrachium nipponense
CACACACACACACACACACACACATATATATATATATATATATATATATATATATATATATATATATATATATATTATATATATATAATAACCAAGGTATGGAGAGAGAGAGAGAGAGAGAGAGAGAGCCTTGCCAACTCATTGCATGCTATTTCATCTGAGTTATTTTGATTGAATAAACTCCGGGTTTTGCGAGGGGATTTCAAACAAATGACTCTCTTCCACAAGTATATTTAGCTCCTTGTATCAACTATTTCTAAAATAATTTCCAAACGACGTTAAAAATTAATAATGTAGTTCATTTCATTCAAATCTTACTCCGCTGAATCCGATGGTATAAACGCTTTTGTTACTTTTCAGATTCCAGAGTCAGATGAAACAAAAATGATGAGCTCCCGCAATCCTTGGAAGAACTGCGACAAATTATGTTCGATCTAAGGTTAAATAATGTCTATCTCAGCAAGTTGAAAACTGAACGCACGTCGCCTTAAACCAAGGAAAATTATGATACTCGATCAAAGAGTAAAGGCGGAGCTGGGTTTTCCCACATAACCCTCGTTCTGAATCTTCAGCATAACATTCACTATAGTTGTTGGTTTGTTTTTTTCTCTTCTCTTTTTTTTTTTTTTTTTTTTTTTCTGTTTGTTTTTTTTTTTTTCTTTTTTTTTCTTTTCTACTATTTTCCCTTCATGATGAGTAATCGCATGCTGGGTAATCTCAGAATCCACGACTGGTAGTTGTGAAATGAAAAATATCACCAGCGAATGTGTTTTCAACATTCTGATATAATAAAACTATATCTCTCAGAGACACCATCTATTTCACTGGAAACTACAACAAAATATTTGTCCCCAAGTGGTCTACTTTAAAAGTAGACCACAGAAAGTAGGAAACTGAAGATATTGGAAGATGATAGTGTCTTTCCAGGAATGCTTGACGAAAAAAAAAAAAAAGTACCGTTCAAGACTTCATACTTACACATCCTTGACGGTTTGATTTTTCTCTTTGTATACAGGGAAATCTAGCATATTGTAATCTAGCACGTGTAGGTTTGTGCAATATTTTTCTTAATAACAATGAATGATCACTAAGTAACAGACCTACATTTGGTTTTAAAAATCATCCTTATATGATATACATCTTTACTTAATACAAAGGAGAATTACTCTGACAGCAAATTAGGAGATTTTTGACGGCGATGAGGCTGTGTTTTCCTAAAGTTGCATGTCAAAGTAAATAAAGTGATAACGGTAATGTGCGTGAACTCCAATATATTTTATCTTGGCATCATACGAAGAGTGGACCAGCTCAAGTAGTTAATTACAGTACGCGAACATACTCGTTAAATTTTCCGCTATACATGTAAATGAAATGGTTCCGTCAGAGGCGATATAAAATAGGTTGCCATGTGTGTGTGTGTGTGTGTGTGTGTTTCTTAACCTCATGCAGGGACAGACAACGTAAAACTGGTTTGGCGCTATTTGAAAACAAAGACGTTATGGAGTAAATCCTTTTCGCTATATCAATTCCAAGAATTTATGAGGCCACTTCTCATAATGGCCCAACAGCCAGCTTGGATATGCTTTTGTGCAAATTGGTTTTGCTTCTTACCTCAAGACTCTAGTTATTCATTATCATACAATGCATTCATCGGCTTTGCCAACGAAGAAAACTTGCTGATTAAGTTTTAATGAGACACCCTTTCTCTCTCTTTCCCTCAACGATTAGCAGGATTGAATGTTCATATTCAACTCTCTCTCTCTCTCTCTCTCTCTCTCTCTCTCTCTCTCTCTCTCTCTCTCTCTCTCTCTCTCTCAAAATTATTTGAGAAAAAGAATAATATGTATTGTTTGTTGTCACTCTATAAATATACTTTGAATTAAAATCAATAATTCTCTCTCTCTCTCTCTCTCTCTCTCTCTCTCTCTCTCTCTCTCTCTCTCTCCAATATTATTTGAGAAATAATATATTGTTTGTTGTCACTCCATAAATATTGAATTAAAATCAATAATTCTCTCTCTCTTTCTCTCTCTCTCTCTCTCTCTCTCTCTCTCTCCTCCATATTATTTTGAGAAAATAAATATGGTTGGTTTTGTTATCACTCCATAAATATTGAATTAAAATCAATAATTCTCTCTCTCTCTCTCTCTCTCTCTCTCTCTCTCTCTCTCTCCAAAATCCCCCATTTATTTTTTTTGAGAAATAATATAGTTTGTTGTCACTCCATAAATATACTTTGAATTAAAATCAATAATATCTCTCTCTCTCTCTCATCTCGTCTCTCTCTCTCTCTCTCTCTCTCTCTCACCACTGAATTGATTCAGTTCTCAAAGACTGTTCTCTTCGCTTTGTCTTTACACCCAATCTCCGTCCAACCCCGTCCCCTCCCCCCCCAACACCCCCCAACCCCAAAACCCCATTCCTACCTCTCACATACAAGAACGCACAGGTCTCAAGAATGAATTTAAATAGACTGTTTTATTTCATCCTCTCTCTCTCT
>NC_061087.1:79241620-79249120 GCF_015104395.2 Macrobrachium nipponense
GCTAAATAGAGAAGGAGGACCAAGGCCGTGTGTCGTTATCGGAACACCGTGACTTCCCACAAAAGCAAGCTAAGTACAATTTTTATTCATTTGGAGTAACTTTGAGTGTTTCCTTTGCAGGTCGAATTTCGTTATTCCTGTGGCTGAAGTTACGAGACATTCTTAATCTTACTTTTTTACAGAAATTATCTACATCATTGAGATTTCGCTACTGCGAGTTTTTTATCTTTGAGTGTCTGTTTCCAGAAGTTCTACTGAAATATCATAATCATATACTATGTTAATTTTATCATTTTGGGTGATTATTAATCCCTTACGTAACAAATCATATTAAACAGTGAATATGCGTTTACGCAGTGGACGTCTGTATTTATACAGATGCATGGATAGGGTCGTTAAGCACCGTAGTGATTAGAAAACACACAAAAAACAAGTGGAACACCCGTACAAATCTATATAAATTAGAGGTAACACTATTTCGGGTCATGACAATAAATGCTCCTTTGCAAAGTCCCGCTCGCAGTTTTAGCCTTGAGTTTTTTGAGTTATATAAAATATCGAACCTCAATGACTCAACTTAACTTTAAAAATATGGCTGGATTGCAAGGAATAACATGTCTGTAAAAAACTTTCATCAGGCTAAATGCGCTGACCAGGATCCCTCACTATTTCAAATTTTAGCAAAGAATGAAGTACAAACAGTTAATATTGAATGCAGTAGTGATAACTTGTCTTATTAGTAATCGCTCAGTTCCTAATAGTTCGTCATTCATTGCTTTATACGTAACCAGCAACATAATGCTAAAAACACACAATACGTGCGATGGTAATAAAGAGAAGGATCCTAATTATTACAAAAAGAAATAGAAACAGTAGCCCGTTCAGAATCAAACAAGCAAACTCGGTGACTGTGTCACCTAGTCAAGCGGTCAAGGTCAGTCAAAACTGCCGAAGTTTTCAAAGCAAAGCAAATTCCACACAATAAGCGACTCTAGCAGTAGTGGTGGATTAAGCCCAACTGTACGCGCCGTAAAAATTAGAATATCTAGTTTTATTTCTTTAGTACACGTAATATCCTGTATTTACGGACTCACCGTCTGTTGTTCGAACTTCCCTAATGAGAAGTCCGGATAAGCGAGCGCTTACAGATACCTCTATAGTTATAAAAAAACATTGATCTGTATGTAGTGTAATTGTAAGATTCATCTAGGGGTATACAAAATATTATCTTACATCCTGCAAAATAAGGCGTGTTTATCAAAGGGAAATCCTATAAACCTTCAAACATATTAAAATCCGTTTGAACAAAAATGAGACAGTTAATCAAATAATAACTTATATAAAGGAACTATACATTTGTCTCATAAATCGTAACATTGTTCAAATGACCCAACAGAATTCTCCCACAACCGCAGTCGCACTTTGCACGCAAAATCTCGAGAAGCATGCACCCTCGAATGTCTTAGTGCGTGTAAAAAGACTTTGCTGGGAAATGAAATTTTAATCCTTCCCGACACTGAAATATAACGATTTCCGCGAACAAAGCCCTAGACACGGTTGACACAGCAACAAGTTAATCTAGTGATCCACAAACGTATACATATCGTGGATACGGAAGTTATAAATATCGCATTTTTTTATTGTTGCTAACTTTTAATCCCGCCCAACCAGTCGTAGATGAATCTCTCTGATAATCTATCTAAAGTAATATCCGTAAAGTCATTCAAGCAGAGGTGATTCAGCAGAATTTTTTTTTTATCTTCTACCTGAATACCAGGAAGTTTCTCCACTAGCGAGTGATCTCTGGGAGAAAAACGGATGTCATTGAAAACAAAATACGGTCTAAGGACAAACATAAAGCTATATACATACCTTCGTATAGACTCCCAAAGCAATTTCAAAATAGAGATAAATGACGAAGTTGAAAAATGTTAGTAATAGGAGCCATTAGGAAATCAAATAGCCCATATAATTTTCCCTCAAAGACGTCATGCCATAAAAGATCGGACTTGGCGTATCTGCGTAGATTTCTGTCACTTAAATAAGGAAACGACTCCCGATAGTTTCCAGTGCCATGTACCGACGACATCTTATCTCTGTTAGGTTAGAATAAATTTTTCACCAGCTTGGACTTACTTAAAAGCTTTTACCAGATACCATTACCTAAGTGATTGTACCTCATACTCCGTTTTCAGCACACTCAGGGGACATTATCAATTTTTTACGTATGCCTCCGGCTTACGTTGCGTCCCAATTACAATATAGTGTTTGGAGACTTTTAGGGGATAACCTACATGCCTATATGGATGATCTTGTAATCTTTTCTAATACCTTAGAAGTACATTCACATAAAGTAGAGCTAGTGCTACAGAGACAAAGACAAATAATCTCAGAGTAAAATATCTAAATGTGAGTTTTTTAAAACCGAACATGTTTATCTAGGTTTATGTGTCTGGTCAAGGTCTTAAAAGTAGTCCATGGTAATGGTGTCGGCTATTCATAACTTTCCGGTACTTATTAACGTAAAAGGGGGATACAGCACTTTTGCGCTGTAGTGGGTATTACAATCGTATGTAAATATGTAACTCTTCAATCATGACAGCTCCTTTAACAGATCTTACGAAGAAGAGCGTAGATTTATTATGGTCTGAAAAGCATCAACAGGCGTTCGATATCTTAAAAGCGGAAAATGCAGCTTACCTAACTTAAAAATCCCTGATTTAAATAAGGAATTTTTTTTATTGCAACAGACGCCTCAGACCAAGGGGTAAGAGGGATACTACTTCAGTAATATGATAAACAGTTCTTCCCTATAGCTTTTTATTCACGTAAACTAAAGCCCTCTGAAAGTAAATATGCAGTAATAAGCAAGGAAAGGCTAGGTATCTTTAACTCACTAGTACATTTTAAGTTCATAATCTATGGCTATCCTGATAAAGTCCTTACTGAACATGAGTCCTTTACCGAGTTTTTCAAAGGCTTTAATCACAGTCCAAAAGGAACTCGGTGACAAATGATCATTCAGTTATTGGAGCCAAGATAAGATATCTACCTGGGAAAGCAAATATCATAGCTGACGCATTATCCCGCAATCCCGCACCATACAGCAAAGAACCATTAATTGGACTAAAAGATATAGAAACATCCGTGCCTATTGTTAAAACCGTATCTAAACAAGAAAATTCCTTAACCCAAGAGATTGCGAGCATTGAATATCTGGGTCGGAGCGCAGAACTGTTACAAAACTGAACAAAGCAAGTGTCAACAGCGATAAGCAAAACAATAAACACCAAACAATAAACACTTCGAAACGGAAACAGGTCAGCGGCTAAGCTAAAACAATAAACCCTTCGAGCAGAAACCCTAAAGCAAAAGTATATTTAAAGTATGTGTATCAGGAAATAATTGTAATCAAATGTAAACTTATTATATGTAGGTCTGTGACGAGGAAAACCCGAAGAACACAGCAGATGACTAACGACCAGGTAGTAGTAATAATCTTTTTCATACCAATCGTCATAAACTGGTTGCATTCCGTCATCCAGGGTTCCCTACTATGTCACAGAAAGCCAATCACTATTTTATTGGCCTACAATGCTTACAGATATAAAAAGCACATAACTAATTGTAACACGTGTCATGAAAACAAGGGATACACTAAGACACCTGTCAGTTTAGGAGCCTATCCTGTGCCAAACAATCCTTGAAAGAATATACGTAGAATTATTAAACAGGTAAATTACGAGTCTGACAGAGGGAATAAACACTTCTTAGTGTTAATAGTTCCTTGACACGTTATATAGAAGTAATAGCACTAAAAACAAACACCGCAATTGAGTGCATTAGGAATATTTATGAGTGCTAAATCAGTAAACATGGCAATTCGAACACATGATAATCTGACTCGGGTGGTGTAAATCAATAATAAACTCCTTAACACGTGGTGTGAATTCCTTTCCATTAGAAAACCAATAATATATTTTATCACCCAGAGTCAATCGGTTTGTAGAATAACTGATAATTAAATAGGAAGTGTGTCAATGTCTTACGAGTTACAACTCGTGATATTGGATCCGAACTGGGATTATAGCGGTTCTCGCGGTTTTAAATACCTTTATCATTTATATCTTGTATCTATAGAATTGATGCCGCAAGTAGCCTTATACGGTACGCGCTAGAACACTTTTCCACATATTCAAGCCAACCATTAATTTATCAAATATATATAAAAAAATATATAAATAAATATATAATAAGATAAATATGGATACAAGTGGAGTCAATATAATACACTCCGTAAGAAGTCGGAAGGGTTACAAATTATAATAAAAAAGGAATCACGATAAAATCAATAAGCAAAACGTAACCATAGATAATTAAATATCCAAATATATATGCGTAAAGATTTGAACTCTAACTTAACGCTTTAGTAATGACAAATAAGCTAAAAGTTCAAACACATATCAAAACCTACTGACATATTGTCTGTCCCGGTGATTTATATTCGTAGTCAATGAAAATAAAAATAATAATAATAGTAAATAAATAAATAAATATAATAAAATAAAAGAGATTTTAAAGTCAGGAAGTCTAGAAGTGAAAATGTTATCTATGGAATAATCCTATATGAATCTTATACAGGGCTAATAATATATATAGAATTTGTATGGAAACCTTTTTCATTAGTTTGAATAAGGAATATTTAATAAAACATAATTACAATTATGCAGATTTAAAACATGAAACTAATATATTGTTCAATTTTGGTACTGTTTTTTTTCAGACATTCTTCTCATGTGGGTCGAGTATTAAAAAACAAAAAAAATTATCCTAAAGTCGTATTTATTACAACAAGTAACGTAACTCTTAGCTGGCTGAGAGCAATCTCCTGCCAAGTGACGACGTCATCATTGCCGTATCAGCATTTGTTCCTTTTAACCTCAATAATCTGCTTACACAGGCTTCATCTGTGTGTCGTCTCTGCTTGCAAAAGCAGATTGACTGGAGAAAGGAATGCTTAGCCCGAACTTCTCATGGGCAAGGCAGACGTTGGAGGTACAAAGTGTCTATCGGTGTGCGCAATGCAACTTGCAATCATTTTAAAATTAATAAACAAAATAAGGAAATAGAATTTCTATAACATCAAAATGAATTAATTTTTTCTGAACCTCATAGACATTTAGAAGTATCACGATATGGATATGGATTATTTACTTGCAACATTAGCTTATTACAATCCAGGTAAATCACATTCATGGGAAAATGTCACATTTTCTTGAAAAACCCAAAGTTTATTTAGAAATTAGTTACATAGGGGTTTTTTTCGTTGCACCTCCTACCTATTAATAAAGTTTTTAAAATTAACCTCAGAGGATGCGCGCGAGAAATTGAATATGAAACTTTTGTTAGGGCACATAGGATCAGATTTTATCACAACTTAATTTCAGTTAGCATAGAGAAATACAGAATCATGATTAATCTTCTTTTTGACTCTTATGTTGCCTGGCAATCTTACAAATAGCTCCGTTTTCCACTTCTTTGTCTAGTAATTACTACCAGTAATATCGAATTTTCTTTGGGATTTGTATTGATATCTGTTTATTTGTTATAATTATGGATATTTTACAGTCATCATAGACCTGGATAGGTTCACTCATTGTTAATGCCATGGATAAAAAAGTTTGTACAGTTGACTCTTTTGAATTCCAAAATATCGGCGAATTCATGTGGGTTAAGTCTGGTCTAAATGGCTCTCTTCCCTCCCCTGTATTTGGATGTCGTCTGAATTTACTTTGCCCTTGTGACAAGAACAATTTCACTTGCAGGCTGATTAATGGAACCTGGTTACAGTATCCTGCAGTACGAGAGTTTCACATCGCAACTTCAAAAAATCGTTCGTCGCAGCGGACGACTACAGTCGAGTAACAACCGCCTACAATGTGAAAGGAAATTTCATGGACTTCTTCGACGACACCGTATCTCGTCGTTAATCTCGTTTTAATGCGGAATGCCTCCGGTCGGCTGTCCGGAATCGACTTACGCAAAGGGAACTACTTCCAACAATTACGACCCGAAGGATATTCAACTCTACTTTGCTGGCCGAAGGACTCGTGCTGGGGATGTTTTTTTATTCATCGCGAACGTAATCGTTTAGCTTAGGATGCAGAGAATAAGTATGAGCGCAAAAAATAGAACGTTGGACCCGCCCAGGCAAATTTCCCCTTGTTTTAACCCTGTGAAATAGGCCGTTTCATTGGGCTATAGGTGGTTGTCTGGAACTGTGTAATGGTCGAAAAGTTGTTCGAACGTTAGTTAAAAGTGAAGTAGTATAACCTCGGTCATGTATCCTATATATATAAAGTATCATGTATCCTATATATAAATGATCATAAATAACAGAATCGAAATATATTTTTGCGTGTACGCACTAGGAATCTATATATAAAATGATCATAATAACGGAATCGAAATATATCTTTGCGTGTACGCAATAGGAATCTATTTAAAGTGCACATATATTAATCATAATTATATGAATCCTTATACATATGTATAAACAAATCAGTAGCCTATAATCAATCTGTTACCTTTTATCTTACCATTATCTGCCAGTTTATATATGAGTTAGTATATTGATTAATGAATCAGTTATATAACATTTAGCATAAAAATCAACGAATCAATCAGCATAAACATTACTAATTTTATCAATTCATATATGAAATTTTTTATCAGTTAAAATATGATTTTTATCATGTTAATCTTCATTCTATGCAATTATCAGAGTACATTAGTATTTTCTGTAGCATATGTATCTTAATGAGATGAAGTGAAAAACTGTATCATTATATATCACGTGATCACTATTATTTACCAATATCATTGTTTTATATTTTATTACTTGAATCAATTCATGTACACCATGAATTTTTATTTTACTTACTATATATATATATTCACATAGTGTCTGTATCACACTCCCTATAAGTCAAATGCAAGTCAAGTTTGAGTAATAATTCAGTGGTTGGTTTTGGTAGCTGACCGAGCTGATGTAAGTGTTTACATAATAAAAATATGGAAATGTTAGTCCATATATATAAAAGAATAAAACTAAAGAGGTCAACATCATCCCATAAATACTAGTTACGAACAGGAAGGTTAAACAGTTCCAAGTGGGAAAAGGGCGAATATTTAAAATGAAATCTGTATTGAAATTACATCCCTTTAGCAGCGCGAGTATCACACTGAAATATACGATGGCGAGGCAATTTTCATACCTGGCTGCTGTGTGATAAACATAAAAGAAATTGCCGTAATATTTTAACATTCGCACACGGTATAATTTCCTATTGACTCGTTCACACCCCACGTGTAAAATTTCCGGATAAGAATTTGTCTCCCCACGACGTGTGTGAAGAATGTTTATTTGTTTGCCAAGTCGTTAAAATGTCTCCTAATGGGCTCATTATTTGTGAAGTGGGCGTCGAACCGGGGTGTGAT
>NC_061087.1:79254120-79266620 GCF_015104395.2 Macrobrachium nipponense
CTTTATCACCATTGCTCTCAAACCTGTATATGGAATTCTTCGAAAAACGCTACTTACCTAATATCATTCATATTCCTGTAAAGTGGTATCGTTACGTTGATGATTGTTTAGCTGTTCTTCCTGTCGGTATTGATGGTAAATGATTTACTCTCTAAATTAAATAACCAGGTACCATCGATTAAGTTTACTCTAGAATTAGAAAAAGACAATTGCCTCCTTTCTTAGATGTTTTGATACATAGAGAACCATTTCAATGTAAATTCAGTATTTATAGGAAACCGACTAACAACTTAACTTATGTTCATTTCTTCTCAGGCCACCATCTTAATATAAAAATATCAATTTTTCCTCTATGTTTTTACGAGCATTACGAATTGTCAGTCCACAATATTTGGATCAAGAAATTGAATACATAAGAAAAATAGGGAAAGATTTATGCTATCCTTCACATATATTAGACATTTGTTATAATAAAGCCACAAAAAGTTTTATACTGAAAACAACACACAGAAAGAAAATTCTAAGAACATTCTCAGTTTGCCTTATTTTAACGGATTTGAAACCATTAAACCATTGTTAAAAGCTTTTAATGTCAACCTTGTTTCTTCCTATAATAAACACACTAAAAAGAATGTTAATAAAAAATGGCCCCAGAGAAAGCAACAACATAAATATATTCCATGTATGGATTGTCCCTCATCTACCTGGGACAGTCGAGCAAGGGCTTAGAAGTAAGGCTAAGCCAGCATAAATACTCTGTAAAAACTGGGCAAAAAATCTAATGCATTATTTATTCATTTAAGTGAAAACAACCACCGAATTAATTGGATTGACAGTTCAGTAATTGCACGGTCAAGAGATGTCTTATCACGAAATCTTTTAGAATCTGCTTTAATACAACTTAATTTTCATTGTCATTTCAATGTTAGTCGTGGCCTTTTTTCATTTAGAGCCTTGTATCTGTAACATGTTTAAGAATGACCTCAAATATATAATTACTGACTTAAATAAAAAATCAGTTGCCTTAGAGTTATTAAAAAAAAAAAAAAAAAAAAAAAAAAAAAAAAAAATTTAAAAAAAAAAAAAAAAAAAAAAAAAAAAAAAAAAAATTTATTGTAATGTATGTCTGTCATTTTTTGTGAATATGGTTTTTTGTCTACCAGGTTCCGTATAGCTGTCACCTATAATCCTTTAATTGTCTGGAGATTGTATCTGAGATGATTGTCTTAAACCTTTAATTGCACCCTTTGTTTATGCTTGTTTGGGAAGGTTTCTTATCTTCCAGGTGTGTCGGATTCTAGGCACTAATCCTTTTATAATCCCTATCTGTCAGTTATACGAACCTTCTTGTATTGTCTTTTCTCGTATTTTTGTCAGTAGCTGCTTAAGTAAAGGGCTTTTCAGCCGAAAGATCTCGCAGACTCCATCGTTTATTTTTCCTCCGTGGCATTTGTATCTTTATTTTTATATATATATATAATAATATATATATATATATATATCTATAGTATAGATAATATATATATATATATATATATATATATTAATGACGCCATTAAAACTAGAATATTAAAATGATATAATTTCTGGCAATAACTGATATCCATTCATCTACAGAGGACGGACTTATCCTCTCTTGAAATTGAAACAAAACCAGAACAAAGGTGGCACCCACCCCTGACAGCATCTTTCTTGAAACAATTCGTGGTAATGATTAATTATTCATAATCATCATTTCAGGTTTCTATCTTTATAAATTTCTAGTCTTAAGACAAATTTTAACGTTATCTGAAAAAGATAAGACGTGAATATTTTATTCAATCGTACTAATTTTCCAACCCTAAACTACCATACATCAGTCCATTCAATTTGTATAAATGCTGTTTCAACTGAATTATATATATATATATATATATATATAGTATATATAATATATATATATATATATATTATAGATATAGTATATAGTATATTATATATATATATGTGTGTGTGTGTGTGTGTGTGTGTGTGAAATGACCAGCATCATCTCTGGCTTGTCAGAAATTGCTATCTAGAGTGAGGCTTTTAGTGTACAAGCTTCATGCTCGTATGCTCGATCCACCGAAGTGAACTCAACCTCGGGGGTAACAAGGGATCAGTAAAAAATCAAGTCATAAGGCGTGTCTGTGTGTGTGAGTGCGATTAAATGTACGCTCATGAGAGCTTCAGTACGGTTTGCAACATCAAGGGGTTTTAAGAGTGGCGTAGAAAAATGTTGCAATTTATTGCCTTCCGTTCGTGTCATAATTCATTTCCCAGGACAACGGGCACACTTGCTTTATTGCCTATGATAAATCAATTCCCTTTGTCCCCTGTATCAGGTAATGGAGGAGAAGCAAAATACGCTGCAAATCCTACCAAGGCTTAAATCACTGCTTTGTTATTTACTTCAATGCAGCATCTTAATTGAAGGGATTTTAAACAGCTTAGCTGTCTTTACATCAGTACCATTTATGTACATGTATGTATGTATGTACACACACACATTATATATATAAACAAGCTAATTTACATGAGGGATTTATGATACTCATGGTCACTTCAGTTACCCCTGACTCATTGTCACGATGACACACACACACACACACACACACACACTACAGTTAGTTAATTAGTTAGTTTGCTATACGCCTATTCAACTGAGTGCATGGCTCCAAATTAAGAGGTCTTATCAGGACTCTTGGAAAGATATCTCTTGACTTCGCCTCTTCGTCACCCTGGTTGTTAAACCATCCACTACGGGATACTAACGACAAGATACCTAATTAGTTCCCTAAGACAATAACTATTCAGTTAGGAATCGAACCCAGGACCTTCTGCAGGTGAGGTGGGCATCCTAGCATGAAAATATCTATAGTCCTTCTATCTCTCAGTCATATATAATAAAAATAAGGACAAGTCTTCAACGCCCCACCACAGCTCCAATATCTGACGCGGTTCTTGTCATTTTTCATGAAAAATTAAAAGGAAAACTTCAAAGTTACCTACCAGGTTGATGCATGTTTAGGTCATTTTTCTTTCTTTAAAGTTTGCCCGATGCGCCTCTTATTGCTGGTCATAATTTTCCATTTTTCGTCGTTTTGTTTCGCACATGGAACTGATAAATCAAAATTGATATATGATCGTACCCCAGCCATGCCTTATACCTAAGAGAGAGAGAGAGAGAGAGAGAGAGAGAGAGAGAGAGAGAGAGAGAGAGAGAGAGGAGGAGGAGGAAATAAAGAGGGAGAATTTTTTAAAAAGGGGCAATAGTGGTGAGAAAAGAGAGAGATTATCTTTACAACAATGACAATAAGAGACACGAAGACAAACAGACAGAGCCGAGAAAAAATATTATCTTAAGACTTTGGCAATTACCAAGAGAGACAGAGAGAGATAGATTAAGAAACTAACAGTTTATCATCCAAATCCTTAGTACCTTAGTATTAATAGTACACACACACACACACACACACAACATACACACAAATATGGTATCTTCCCAACAACTCTAGCTAAATTATCTACTTAACTATAAAATCGAATTAACATGAAGCAAATCAAATATTCTCTCTCTCTCTTTCTCTCTTTCTCTCTCTCTCTCTCTCTCTCTCTCTCTCCTCTCTCTCTCTCTTACTTTTAAGTGGTTGTTATTAAGGGGCTACTGTTGTGTGCAGGAACTGTTGCATTTGTCCAGGCAATTCGACCGAATAATCCTCAGCCGCGAGAGCTGCGCTTATCGGTTCACTCCAGGGGTATTCGGCACCGTTGTTTCCACCAGAGGGCTTTATAACCACTGACCTAGGCTCATCAGAGCGCATATTTGCGAATGGGAGTCTATCAAGCCGGATTCTGCGGGAATGGGCGGCCGAAGGTCTGCTGCGACAATTTATTATTGGTTTGGCTACGGGTGGAGGGGTGGGTGATACCCTTTGATTGTCACTGATGCTGAACGATTTATTTGTTTCTACATATACACGTATCCACACACACATTATATACGTATATATGTATAACTGAATCACGAAAGTTTGGAACGTGATAAATCCATAAATAAAGGTATAAGCTACGAAGGAAAGATAAACAACGGAGTTCAGCAAGATCTTTCGATACATCTTGCAGAAACTCCGTTGTTTATATTTCCTTCTTGGCTTATACCTTTACATACGTGTATATATATATAAATATATACATATATATATATATATATATATATATATATATATATATATAATATTTAGTATATATTCGGGCATTTTAGTGTAGCTTAAGACTCTCGGCAACATTAGTCTTTTAATTACTAAATCAAGTAATAAGTAGCTTCAACTAAAAAAAAAAAAAATTCCACATCTACAGCTTGAAAAATTTCCGCAGAAGGTTCATTAATACCTTACAAACACAAACATATCCACAGGACCATTTCACTATCAAGCACTGTCGTGTCTTCTGGGTATTCTGTCCACATGCCCAAAAACATTCGAAGACTCTACTCCTTTTTTTTTTTTTGAACTACATACCCATTTTAAACCCTGGACATAATGGATATGGATGATGTAAACTCGACGGCTATAAATCCCGTTGCCCAACTCTGGACTAGACCCTCTCACTACTAGCCACTATAAAGTTTTCTTAACAAAGGTATCTATGTTAAAGAATTGGGATGGTGCGCTATGCCCTTCTGGTAGGCACAAGTCTGTATACTCTGACAGTAGGGTTACACTGTACTACACAGACAAAGACAGACATACACACACACATACACATTACATATAACGCATCATTAAATATATATATATATATTATATATTTTAAAATATATATATATATATATATATATATACATAAATATATATAGTCAAATATTTCTTATCCACCGTTTTAAACTTGATTTCTTTCATTGGCAACTGAATTGCGTAGTGTACTTTTCATATTTGGCAATATATTACTCAACACATTCTTTTTGTCCTATAGCCTGCAGGGTTGTGTACGCAGTGTACTCTTAACAGTGTTTCACGAATAGATGTTTTAAATTAAAACAACGCGTCATAATGGTTTACTTGGGGTTCCAAAGGCTTCATAACTATTTCCATGACCATAACGTTAACAATGTAGAGGAATTAATGCATCTAGTTAATAACTATTCATTTACTGCACGGTTTAAAAAGGAACAGATATACATAACATTTCAGGAAATGCATTTCCTTCTTTTATAAAAGAGCACCAAAAGATGACTATAGCACAAATCTGCAAGTACCGTCATGATAGCAAACGATAAGCAATATATGTATATTATTGTTAAAAATGCAAACTACAGTAACAAGGGAACTCGACCGCTGATGTACTAATCAGCGAATGAATTACCCTTGAATCTATTTCGTAATTATTTGGGTATTAGTCAAACAACATCAAACGCTATACCTGATCGCTGATGGTGATATGTATGGAATAAACAACCTCGCACCGATATTTAGGCTTTAAAATTCAGGGAACATCATCATCACACTCTTTAGATGTTTTTATCTATAAATTGATACACTTTGTTTGAATCGTATACTTTTGATAGAGCATCACGCTTTATTGTGTTTCAACAGTCAGGGATTTGTTAATATTATATTTTCAACATCTAGGTTGACTGATTGATTAACAGATTACTTTTGTATATGGATCTATCATGTATCGTCCAGTGGTATGTTTCCAACAAGGGGACAACAGCAATTCTACATTTAGGATACTTATGCAGTAAATACTTTCTGCCACAAATGTTGAAGGAGCTGGTTCCGTAAAGCCATGCTAAGGTCCTCAAAACGAGTGAAAAAGTACGATTTTTTTACTCACACCATAAACAGAAAACATAAAGAGGCCAAATTTAGTGTAAATCCAAGAGAAGATTGCGGAACTCGCAACATAAGGAAAATGTCCCACTTTTTATTAGAGTTGCCATAATGTAAGTAAATTTGGGTATTTTTAAGTCACTTCTTTTTCCTTACCAATACCACTGCTTTCTGCCTTACAAGGACAGGAACAAGAACAAGAGCAATACAAGCAACAGTGAAAACTGACACACTTTTATGGCAAATATTCCACGCAAAAATCTAATAACGAATTCATAATCGTGATTTTTACATAAGGTATTAAATGAATTGCGAGCGGAATTAAGAGTCATAATGCACAAACAAAAAACTACAAAATGAGATATTCAGAGCAAAAGTGAAACCACAAAAAACGCAAAAGGCAAGAAATTCTTGTTGGTTTTAAGTTCTGAGGAGTGGAAAAGAAGAAAGAAAGCCGGCCACAAGGGAGAGATAAACACGGAACATACACCAGTAAAATAAAGATGTAAAAATGCATTCATGCTAAACAGAGGGAGAGAATAAAAAATTCTATTTTAATCTTTTTAGTATTGCAATCCACCGAGCTTCTCCGTTTACTCTCCAGTTATATTTGCTGTGTCTTATGTTCCCAACCTCATGACAATGTGGCCATGTATTGCTTTACAAAATTAAAAATAAAACGGAGCGCGCAATATGGAAGATAAACCACAGGACGTCACAAGTAAATTACAAAAGGGAAACAAAAATTCCACATCTAAATAAACGAGTAACTTTTACAAAACACCGCGAAAGAACCAACAACGTCCAACATAGATTATGGCATCGTATAAGATACGACCATATTTTATACACAGCGACCCTTTATTTTAGTTTCGTGTAAGAAATGAGAATTTATGGAAATCCTCCTCGAAATTGAAAATTGGTAAATGAAAACATATAAAATGGTACAATTAAAATGAAAGGCGTCTGGAATTTCGAGGACTTTTCTTATAGATTGGTAAGTGGTCTTTTTTAGCATAGTCTGTGATCCAAAAATTAGTTGGGAAACCTTATCAATAACCAACAACATCCTTGCCAATCAGGTTTCATTAGAATTTTAAAAAATAATAAAACATTAGCCTCAACACTCACCTGTGACCTTAAAAAAAACAGGTCGAGATAAAAAGAGAAGGGTTTAATCCAAAGAAATCTTCAGCCATCACTCAGTGACGTAAGTCTTCTAGCGGTCTCTATTTATCTTTAAAATACAGTTTGTAATTTCCAAGTGTAATATATTCTTCCTTGACATAACTGGCTTTGCGCAGAGATGCCTTATTTAAAATCATATGTTTAACTGATATACAGGAACTGTTTCGTATTCATTTGAGCCAAGTTTTTCAAGGGAAACAGGGAGTTTATAAATTTTGTTTGCACCAGTCACATGTCTCGTTCCCCAAAAGCCTTTCAGTTTCGTAATTTAGAATAACCACTAAGTATTTCCTGTTTTGAAATTAGGTAACATCATCCTTCAGATTTGAAAAATAGAGCGGCAATCAATGGTTGGAACCTTTGATACACGCCTTCAGGCTCTTGCGCGAGAAGTGATGGATCACAGTGAGACACAAAACTCTACCAGTGTGGGTTTATATTAAATATGACTTTGTCTAAAGATAAAAATAGTACCATAGTTCCATCATTAGCAAAAATAAAAAATAAAAAATGTGTTGCAATGTGATAAATCCAATACGACTGTCTGTATACCAAAGAAGCACTATAATATACCTGCAAGCTCACCTCATCTATCTAGAATAATCATTATACACACGCGTCTTCGTAACAAAGGGAGGTTTCCAGGTGCAGAGATCCTGGAATAGCTCGTCGCGAGGCCAGAGGAGGACGTAATCAGACACCAGCTTCAAGCTCCGATTGATATTCAAAGCTCGCTCTCTCTGAAGCGCATCCTTTCTCCAGAAGAGCATAAAGGCAGAGCAACAAGTGGCCCGCACACGGCGGACAGGTGACAAAGAACTGTGGGGGAAAGACACGGACGGCGGAAGTGGCGCACTATAAGCAATGAATAGGCAACAAGCGACGGAGTCCACGGGGAAAATAAGCTGATGACGACGCAACGACTGACCTTGAGATCTGAAACGTGGAAACAGTCAAGCAGTGGGGCTGTTGACAGTGAAATCGAAATCACTAAGAAACAACCACAGAGACGCCAGAGAAATGAATTCATGATCAAACTTACCAATAAACAAATATGCCAATAAAAAGGAACGCGCATGAATAGAAGAGTAGGCCAAATGAAGTATCAATTAAAACTGGCCATGAGCACAATACAAGGGATAATGAGGCCGCAAAGAAATTAAAGGGAAAAAAAGTTGCCGATAAATAAGGGGTGAATGAGTGAATAAGAGAATTACGAAAGAAAAAGAATCCACAATGAAACAAACACAACAAAACTCTTATAACATGAGATAATGGGACCTTGAACGAACAAGTTAACTAGAAAAAAAAAAATGGCGGTAGAAAAGTGACCAAAGCGTAACGAGATAACAAGATCTGCAATTAAGAGATAAAGAAGAGACCAAAGAGATAAAGACCAAACAAGAGAGCGGAAATAAGATCCCGAAGGCCAGACATTCTCTCAACATCAACTCGCCCAAAAATCCTGATCTCGCCTCAGACGTCTAGAATCAAGAACATCTTAAGAATATCAAATTATGACACAAGGCGACTTCTACGACCTGCCTTTCTATCTCCTCATTTCTTGTTCGCAAGTGACTCTCGCTTCCCCTCTCTCGTGAGATGAGCGGGGATAACGAAGATAGTTGCTACACCCAGACGACGCAAATTAATTCGGTTTTCAGTGAAGGACGATTTCCGAGAACGAAGATGAGCATTGAGGGGCGGAAGAGCTGCGCTTGATGACTTTGTCTAGGTATGTTTATGAAAATTTAACAGTTTATTTCCTTGGTTTTGGTTTTACAATAAATATTGTTTTTTTTTTTTTATTTAATCAATGTAAATGTGATTTTCAGTAAACTGTAAGAGCTGCTCTTATCGGTTTTGTTTTTGTATGTTCATGTTATCATTTTTTTCTTTGGTTTAGTTTTCCGATAATTTACCTTTTTCGACTACGAGGTTAACGTAATATTCAGTATACTGTTCATGGTGGCGGTAGTAGTTACTAGTCGTAGTAGTAGTAGTAGTAGTAGTATTAGTAGTAGTAGTAGCAAATATTCACTTGGAACTAATCTAAACGGACATTATGTTGCTCAGCAAACGTCTACAAGATAGATGGGTGTGAGAGAAAAGTATGAGAAAAAAATACATAATAACCACCATGCAAATAAAGATAAATCAACACAGAATTTACACATAAACAAACATCAATAAACCCTTAAGAAAAAATAAGGTATTATCCCATCACAAAAATTTATTGCCCCCGATCCATCAATGACAATTCTTTGTTTGTCCGACCTACATTGATTTAGTAGTAGCTATTCGCTGGAGTGTCACTCGGGTGAATTATTTACACTTAATCAACAGAGAGAGAGAGAGAGAGAGAGAGAGAGAGAGAGAGAGAGAGAGAGAGAGAGAGAGAGAGGAAACTACAAAGTAAAAGCTGTATGAGAATGAGGAACGGACACAATATAAAGCACCATTCAGAAAACAATATAACAATTCAGTATATACAATACGGTACCTTTGGGTCAATCTTTCATACTGCCACTTCCAGTATGTGTAAATATTCTATTCCCTGTACTATTCAAGAGGCGTGTCTGCCAGCATTGCTTTTGAGCGGCCGGACTTCGGTTAGATCGTCTGACGTATCTACTATACTAAGTAGATGTTTGGTCAAACACTTTGCCCTTGGCAGAGATGAGTTCCTATTCACTTTTGACTTCAAGTCACCAGCTCCATTACTGAATGATGCACGCCATCTATTAATTCATCATTTTTTTCAATAAGTAAGCTCTGTTCTCTCGCTTATTTCCCTTTTCATTCTCTTACTTCCTAATGAGCACTATATTCTTTGGAAGCTGGAATTTCAAGTTAATGGCCCCTGTGGGATTTTTTCATATGAGTGGGGTTTATCTGAATAATAATAATAATAATAATAATAATAATAATAATAATGATGATAATAATAATAATAATATCAAACGTGACAACAAAGGTTACAGCCAAGGATAAATTCCTACTTGAGCTCTGTCCTTGAAATCTGATCTTGACCTTTTTTACCCTTGGATCACCCACACAAAAGTCTGAATCTCTATCACTCATAAATAATATTCAATACATGAAATCTTTATTTACAAATATTCTAAAATTACGTGTTAACAAAACTGTAACCAGACAATGTTTGTCTTTTAAGTAAGGCTCGGTGACCTGGCGAAACTATTAATTACAAAAATAACAACAACGAGAAGTGCGCATCTTAACAGCTCATGTTTGTATGAAAAAATGTAGAAGAATAACCAAAGTTATTCCTTGATTCTGGACAAGAAGTCAATGCGGAGATATTTTTGAAAAACGTCCGCCATGTTATTTTCAGAAATAGAAAAATTCAGTCAACCAACACCCAGAATACACCGTGTAAAAGTTAGCCGGACATTTTTTTATTTTGTAATAACGCAGGAATAGAGAGAGAAATGTGTAGGAATGACGATTTATAATACCAGGAAGCATGAGAAAAAGATAAAGGAAATGCAATATTCCTTTTCTTCACAGTTCATTGGATTCTATTTTTTACTGTTTGGTACGGATGGTTGCAAACTGAATTTAAAGAATATTTCTCTTTCTATAAAAGCAACAGACAATGGATACATTCCATTATGAAATTAAACAAATAAATTACTGAAAAATGTGACCCCACGTTCCAGAAAATAAAAATTAAATCAAGACTACTGAGGTTCATGGTGAAGACTTCACAATAAAGAAAATAGCCTTGTTCAGATGTGCTTCATTCCAAAGAAAATAGTCATGATCAGATGTGCTTCACACAAAAGAAAATAGTCTTTTCAGAAGAGCTTCACAATAAAGAAAATAGCCATGGTCAAACGTACTTTACACCAAAGAAAATAGCCTTGTTCAGACATGCATAACACCAAAGAAAATAGCCATGATCAGACGTACTTCGTACCAAAGAAAATAGCTGTTTTCGGAAGTGCTGCATAACAAAGAAAATAGCCTAGTTCAGAAGTGCTTCACACCAAAGAAAATAGCCTTGTTTAGAAGTGCTTCACACCAAATAAAATAGCCATGATCTCCTCACGTGATTGCTCTCAAGCTACAGCTGCACTGAACAGAAACTGCCTCTCTCTCAAATAATTGCACTACTTGAGCTTCAGAACAACGGCAGAAGATACCCTTAACGGTAGTCTTTCATGAACTGCATATCGAAAAGGAGATTCCACTCTCACCTTTAGCTCTTGAGCCTCATCAGTTGTTTACTTCTATGTACGTATCGCCTTGTTTTACTTCACTGGTCCCTACTGTACGTTATTGTCTTGGTTCTGACTTTTTCTTTTATTAACTATGGCATTGCTTTCTATAGACGGGTCCTAGTAGGCTGATGATCATTCAGTCTTGTTTTCTGGGAAACAGTATGGATTCATATACGTATGATTTATAGATACATATGTATATATGTATATATATATATATATATATATATATATATATATATATATATTTACTTAAATATGTATGTATACAATACGTGTGCTGTGTATATATACGCCATTTGAACAAAGCCTTTTCTTAAGAAGATGCTTGTGGTATTAATTTCATGACATATAGGCCAGTGGTGTGAGCCAAGCTCGAACGGATAAGTCAAAACATAGAAATAACTTCCCGTAGAATTATAAGTAATTCTTTATATACTCTTACACACACACATGTATACACATACATATACATATATATATATATAAATATAAATATATATATATATATATATATATATATATATATATATATATATATATATATATATATTAGTATAGCGTACCTTCACAGACAAATGCATCCTTACTTCATCACAGCATGAGACCATGTGACCAAACGGCTAACAATTCTCCGCGCATTCTTTCATGTTCCATTCAAAGCGGAGTAGGAATCATTCATCCGTTGTCTAGGTATCTGGAACAGGGTAGACAAAGAAAGCCCAACAAACAAACAAACATACAGAGAAGGAAACAAAAACACAAAGAACTACTAATTATTTCCATTGGGGTAATCAAAGGCACACGTCCCTTTTTTTAAACATCAAAACTGGAAGGAGACTTTTGGCTCTCGTATTATACAAATGAAACGTGTTTCGATATTTCTGGTCTGTTTCATCATCCTGCAAATATATTCCTTTTTTCGGTGTGGGGGCGGCTGTGTGCCTGGGATGGGGGAGGGGGTGTGGGAGGGAAGGGCCAGAGAACCACCTCCCCCAACATTCTCTCATTTTTTTTTCTTTTTCTTACCTTCTCCCTAACCCAACATCCTAATGATAGCGGCGTAAATTCAATACCACCTTTGTACCGCCAATACACAAGGCATATTTTGCCATGTTCGCGGGATCCAGTCTTTCAAAGCTCATCAATATTTGCCTTTGTCTATTACGTGATACCTGATGCGTGAAGATAATGATGCTAAGTAACACATGTT
>NC_061087.1:79271620-79286620 GCF_015104395.2 Macrobrachium nipponense
CTTCAAGTGGCTTTGGCAGTCTAGGTCTATTTGGGGCTCTATCAGTTGGTTCTTTAACGTACTTATAGTTGGAGTTCAGCTTTGATGTAAGTACTCTCGATACGACTCTCAAGCCTAATTCCTCCCTACAGATAAATAGTGGGGGAAAACCTGATTCAACATATAGGCTTTCTACTGGTGGAGTTCTATAGGCTCCCGTACAAATACGTAAACCATATTATGGACAACATCTAATTTCTGCAGTGTTGTCTTGCATGCACAACCATAAACTTGACAACCATAATCAATTTTAACTTAGGCATAAAACCTGGTACATCCTCAAAAGGGTGATTCGATCTGCCCCCCAATAAAAATTAGACACAACTTTAAGAATATTAAGTCAAAGCTTCACGTTACATAAAACTTCATTAACATGTTGAGTAAAAGTTATTTTTTTATAAAATGTAATACCTAGATGATAAATGCTATCTTCATAAGGTAAAATGGAGCCATTTAAAAACAGCGTAGGGATCTCTTCCACTCTTCTTAATCGACAAAATCGTATAGCCATGGTTTTTTCTGGTGAAAATTTGAACCCTTTAGCGTCTGGATCATTTGACAAGCTTCAACAGCTGTAGACTTACTACAGATTATTGCATAATCATCAGCAAAGGCCAGACCATGCACCCCAACAGGAACTTGTTCTAGTAGACCGTTGACAGCTACATTAAAGAGTGTTGGACTAAGGACGCTTCCCTGAGGTAACCCTTCTTCTTGAGGGTAAGCAGAAGAAATGTAAGAGCCCACTCTTACTTTCAGGTAACGTTCTGTCAAAAAATCTTTAAGACAATAAAACAAATTACCGACAATACCCCACTCAACAAGGTGCATAAGGATACCCCCTCGCCAGGTAGTGTCGTAGGCTTTTTCTAGGTCAAAGAACACTGCAACAGTCTGGTTTTGCACAGCAAAAGCATTCTGTATCTCCCGAGTAAGGAACATCAAAGGGTCAGAAGTACTTCTATTTTTCCTAAAGTCAAACTGCCGATTACATAAAAGATTCTTTGAATCCAAATACCACACAAGTCGAGCATTGACCATCCTCTCATAAATCTTGCTAACACAACTGGTTAGAGCAATTGGCCTATAGTTCTTAGGAAGGAAGGAATCTTTAAAAGGTTTTAAAACAGGTACAATAATCGATATCTTCCAAGACTCTGGTGAAGTTCCTGAAAGCCAAAAACTGTTTAAAATGTCTACAAGAAATTGTTTTGTACTTCTAGGCAAATAAAAAATCATTGAGTACAGTATATCATCTTCCCCAGGAGATGTTGGGGAAGATAACGAGATTGCATGATCCTATTCTTTCTTGGTGAAAGGAAGGTTATACGTCTCTGAATTTAAACTAACAGCAGGAACAACCGTGGTACCGTCCCTAATATTCCTGAATGCAGGAGAGTAATGTAGGGCACTAGATATATTGGAGAAATGCCTACCAAAGGTTTCTGCAACTTCTCCAGAATCAGATATTAGGAAGCCATCAATTTTCAATATAGGCAAGGGAGGTGGAGAAAATTTCCCTTGCAGCTTTCGGATTCTGTTCCACACTAATGACATAGGCGAATCATATTTTAATTAACTTATATATCTAATAAACGATTCCCTCTTTGCTTGTTTAAATGTTTCCTTTTGCTTAGCAAGAGCTCTTTTATAGATAATCTTATTTACCAAGCAAGGATATCTACGATATCTCTTGTAGCAAGTTCTTGTTATCTTTCGGCTCCATGAGCATGCATCACTCCACCAAGGTACTAGAGGACGCCGAGGTTTACCAGAAGTTCGAGGAATAGACAGCATGGTGCCACACAGCAATATACTGATTAAATACTCATAAGCAGATGTTGGGCTCTGAAAATCATTTATCTCTTGATCAACTTCAGTAGATTTTTTGAATAATCCCCAGTCAGCCTCCCCTACCTTCCATTTTGGTAAACATGGAGATGGAATATTTTTCATATACTTTAAGTGAATGGGCCAATGATCACTGCCATGATCATTCTGGTCTGCTATCCACTGGTAATCTAACCTCAAAGACAAAGAGCAGATAGTGAGGTCAATGGCTGAGTCTGTATTATGAAAAACATCATGTCTTGTAGGGGAACCATCATTCATTAAAGTGATGTGATCCAAGTCAAGCAGCTGTTCTATTATTAAACCACACCGGTCGCAGTTTGGCTCTCCCCAGAGGGTGTGCTTGGCATTAAAATCCCCCATCAGAATGAAGGGTTTAGGAAGCTGGCCTATCAGTGTTAGTAGGTCATTTAATTCTAGCTGGCAGGGATTACCCTGAGCATCCTGCAATCTACTTTCTAATGATGGATCAAGGTAGAGAGAGCAAATTGTGATCCATTTATAATTAAAAACTTGGACTGCACAAGCCTGCAACACAGTGTTCAATTGAACAACCCTGTGATTAACAGACTTGCGGACTATGATGCCTGTGCCTCCCTGAGCACGTACACCTATCAGGGGTGAAGACCTTTGAAATAAATAATTAAAACCCACATTGGGTGTGTGCTCTCCCAACTTTGTCTCTTGTAGACACATCGCAGATAAATCATGTTCCCTAAACAGAACCCGAACTTGCTCTCTATTTGGTATAAAGCCACGGATGTTCCACTGCATGAGAGCCATTATTTAGAGGAAGGGATCTTAAAATTCTCTACTAATTTAGGAATCTGTGTCCTGGTGAGAGAGATCTTATCAGCTTTACCAGTACTACTTGATCTAGATCTAGGTGTTACAGATCTTTTTGATGAAGGGCCTTCACTTGCCCTTTAAGTTTTGCATTTGTTTTTCCTTTGATATCTGAATGACTGGAATGAGGGGAAGAGGGAGAAAGGGCCCTCTTCTGATGAATATGGAGGGCCTCCATCTCCTCACCGTCATCTCCACGGTGCACTGTAATGTCAGGATCAGGTGAGGGCTCAATGTCAGGCAATGTCCCTGACAGAGAAGTCGTCATCATACTGAGATCTGGCTTGAACCCTAGAATCAACAGGGTCCCTTGGCTGGACCAGTCTCTGCAACATGGGAAACCCCACCAAGGGGGGGCATGGGAAGCCCCACCAAGGGGGCCACGCGAGGCCCCACCATTGGGGGCATGAGAAGCCCCACCAGGGGGGCCATGGGAGGCCCCACCAGGGGAGGCACGGGAAGCCCCAACAGTGGGGGCACGGGGTGCCCCACTAGAGGGGGTGTGGAAAACCCCACCAGCAGGGCACGGAGGAGCCCCACCAGAAGGGGCACTAGAAGAAGCAGTACTCAATTCTTGTGCCTTCAAGGCATCCGAATAGGATTTCCTGCCCAACAGCTTTTTGGCCTGTCCCACACTGATGTGTTCAGCAATAGATTTTAGTAATGCCTCTTGTTCTTTTTTGAATGCACTACATTTCTTATCACGGGCTCGATGTTCACCCTTACAGTTTATGCAAATTACCGGTCCAGAACATTCGTCGTGCTCAGGCTGGCCACATGATTCACAGAGTTTATTTCTGGTACAAACATTAGAGGAGTGTCCAAAACCAAAACATTTAAAGCACTGGAGCACTCTCGGTCTATAAGGACGAACTTTCATGATTTCACTGTCGTCAAGAATAATTTCAGATGGCAGGAAAGAACTTATAAATGTTAAAATAAGCATCGATAAGTGGGGCACTTTAAAAACCTTCAAACCACGTCTGGACACGTTTCCAAAATTTCCTCCTCATCCATTTCATGTAAATCTTCATTAAAGATAACACCCTTCACGTAACTAAAATTATAGTGAGGTTTTACCTCTTTTACCATACCCTCAGGATCAAGCTTCAAATTTAGGAGCATTATTAATTGAACATCTGTCTTGGTATGGACTAAAAAACTATTACGCCCAAAGCGAGTTACTTCTGGGCTCCCAACATTGCCGATCTTCTGGCTTACCAACCTTTTCACCTTGAAGAGGTTGCCTCTCTCACCATGTGTAGTGATAATTAACCACTTAGCTGGCTCTGGTGATCTGGTGATTTTACTTATTCTACTAGCATCTTTATTTCATTTGGTGGTTTATAAATGTCAAGATACCTAGGGACCTCTTCTGCCTCTACAAGTCCAACACTCATAGAATCCGACCTAAATTCTCTAAATGCTCTGTGAGCTTCTGATTCATTGCTGAAAATTATCCAGAATTCAAAAAAACCATAATTTTTGCCAAGTTTATTCCGTAATTCTTTGATGTTCCCAAATTCACAAAATTTATTAAATATTGTGTCATAATTCCAGTCTAAAGGGACTGGTTTCACATGCAGAATGTTTGTAACATGGAGCTCATTTGCAAAAGGCTCCAAAGTTACAATGGAGGAATTACCAGGTTTTTCCTTGTCCTTATCCTTGCCTAAGTCATCAACCGAAGGTCTAATTAATGTCGCCATAAGGCGAAGGATTTAAGATTCTTTAAGGTAGCCCCCCACCCACCATGGAGCCACATTTAGAGGACAGTGTTATCCCATACAGGGCTGCCCTAGGGGTACCACCCAGATATACACCCCACCCTCAGTGCTTAAGGCGTGATGATGTTCGTCGAGATCAGACCCAGCACTAAGAGCAGGGTTTGACATATAAACTTTCCCCTCGCTCGACCACGTTAGGTACTCGAGTTCTATGGGCGAGGTGGCATGCCAACCATCCTCATCCTCCACCAAATCCAATGAGTAAGTCCAAATCATGTCCAAAACCAATCCAAAAGTCATCAACATAAAATCTGTACCTTATAGGGGGAGGAAGCAGAAGGATGAAAAGTTTTAGTAAAAGGAAAAGAGTTGACTTATTTAGTTGGATCAACAGCTGGGCACCAAGGCCCAGCGAGAAAGTAGTTCCCACCAGGCATCAGGGCCCAGCTGCTGAACCCTAAGCCCTCATCCTCGGCAAGGCTTCAGCATCTGGGGGGAAAAAGTTTTAGGGGAACAAACCAACCCCACCCCCCACACCCCAAGAAATCGCGATGTTTTTTTACATTTTTGCATAAACTATGCATTTTGTCGAGGATATTATTATATAAAAAAGTAAAGTAGATACAATTACCTTTCTAATAAAATATGATAATTAATATTTTTCTTTGTTAGTATTGTACCTATGATTCAACAAAGGTTGATGTTAAAACCCCGAGAAAGCATTTTTTTTCGAATTTTGTCTAAACTTTTTGAATAGGTATTTTCTGAAAACATTTTCGCGGCGCTATTGAAATAAAAAAAAAATTTTATATAATGGTGCATAATAATATATATCTTGCTCAATTTGTGAAGGTGGTATGGTTCGAAAAGGGTTCCCAATTAAACTCCATATAGGAAGGGAATCTAAGGGTCGAACTGGGAAAAAATGTGTTAACAAATAATTCCTTCACCAATATGTTCTGTTCTGATAGGTTCCTAGTACTACTAAAAAAAAAAAAAAAATCCATACGTCTGGAATTTTTATGAAGTGGCAAAAACCCACCTGAATTTTTTTTTTTTTTTTTTTTACATTTTCGCGTTCTACTCCTTAAGAATGCATTTCATCAAAAGCATTTTTACATACGAAATTTTAGTAGATTAAATTACCTTTCTAACGATATATAATGATGTATAGTTTGTTGTGTTAGTATAGCACCTATGATTCGACAACTGTTGATATAAAAATCCTGAAAAAGCATTTTTTTCCGAATTTTTCTTTCAAAATTTTTTAATGGACATTTTCTGAAAACAGCTTCGCTGCATAATTGCTATATAAAATTGTCTCTATAAATTGTATGTGTAATGGCGTATAATGATGCATATTTTACTCAGTTTGGGAAGGTGGTACTGTGCGGTTTTGAAAATGTTCCCAGTGAAATTCCGTAAGTGCGCTACTTTCACGTTTGATATATTAGATAAATCTCAAAGGTTTCCTCACTTGAAATAACAACTGATATGAATAAGATGATAGTCATTTTGACCATACGGAATTCTTAGATTAGAAATCGTCTCACTTGCTATGGCCCGACCTGTCCCGGCCGTAACATTCATTTCAAACGCTTGAAAATTAAAAATGCATTTTGATGAAGAACTACTTTTTTTCTTCATAGATGATTGAATTGTATACTTATTGGCGTAGAGCAATGTATATTGTACCCGATTAATAGGCTATGTATAATATATCTAGTGAAATTCGGAAAAAAGGTTAAATAAGAAACTCTGAAAATGAAGGATTTTGCACATATGCTATAAGCGACTAGAGTTTCAGTGTTTCATATGTAACCTTCTTCCGAATTTTACCAGACATAATACATAGCCTACTAATCGGGCACAATATACATTGGTATACACCATTGCGTATACAATTCATTCATCTATGAAGTAAAAAATAGTTTTTCATCAAAACGTATTTTTAATTTTTAAGCGTTTGAAAAAAATGTTACGGCCGGGTCAGGTCGGGCCATAGAAAATGATACGATTTTTAATCTGAGAAATCGCTATGGTCAAATGACTATCATCTTATTCATATCAATTGTTATTTCAAGTGCGGAAAACGTTTTAATTTATCTCATATATCGAACGTGAAATTAGCGCACGTATGGAACTTCATTGGGAGCATTTTCAAAACCGCGCAGTACCACCTTCACAAATTGAGGAAAACATATATTATTCCATTTATACAGACAATTTATAGAGACAATGTTATATATCATAGAGCCGCGAAGCTCTTTTTAGAAGTGCCCATTAAAAAAGTTGAAAGACAAAATTCGAAAAAAAAAATTCATTTTCAAGATTTTAACATCAACCTTGGTCGAATCATAGGTGCTATACTAATACCACAAATTATACCTCATTATATATCATTAGAAAGGTAATTTTATCTGCTTTAATATCGTATACAGCAATGTCTTTGATGAAATGCATAAAATTTTGCTAGGGGCCCCGGACGTAATGTTTTTTTTCTTCTTTTTTGTGTAATGTAACGAAAATGTTTTCAGAAAATTCCCATTTAAAAAGTCAAATGACAAAATTCGGAAAAAAAAAATCATTTTCAAGGTTTTAACATCAACCTTTGTTGAATCATAGGTACTATACTAACAAGGCAAAGTGTATATCATTATATATCATGAGAAACGTAATTTTATCTCTTTAATTTCACATATAATAATGTCCACGATAAAATGCATAGTTTAGGATTATTACGCGAAAATGTAAAAAACTCGCGATTTCAGAGGGGGGAGGGGGATTTCTGTCCTTCAAAGTTTTTCTAGGGGCCCCGGACGTTAGTGGCATTTTTTTTTTTTTTTTTTTTTTTTTTTTTAATACTACGGACCTATCAGAACAAACATAAAGAACTTACCTGTTAAAACCAATGGACTAGAATCCCCGGTTTCCTAAATCTCAAAAAATTATTTCAACCGTCGAAAACTTCACGATGGTAATAATACCAATAACAATGAATAATAATGAAGACATATTTCAGTCATTAAAATTATTTTCATTTTCCGATAAACACTCAAGTCAAATTGGTCGGCCATTCCAGTACTCACCGAATTTATTTTCCCTTTTTCTCGGCCATTAATCAAATGCGGTAATTGGGGCAGATTAGTAGCAAATTGTAGTAATTGCATGCAAAGAATATTACAGCTATTACTCTTCTGCATTAATGTCTGTGTTTACAAAGTAAGCCTCAAGATAATAGCAGTGTGTGGTTGTTGGCACGGCTCTTATGATTTATTGTAAATACGGGTAATGACTGGTACCTTTTTCCTAATCTTGTTGTTGTTTATGTTGTTTTACAGTTGTTGCTGTTGCTGTTGTGTGAGCATGTGGCTCCCTTTGCCTCAGACGATAAAGGGATTCCACTGAACAAATTAAATTAATGGACTGATTTATTTTAACTAAGTGAAGCAGAATAACGACAAAAATAATGACAAAACGAGAGTGAATTAAAAGTTCATGACAAGTACATACGCCATTGAATTCTTTGAAACCATACACGAGTAAAATATAGAGATTACTTGAATGTATAATCTAAGTTTCCAAATCGTAGGCAAAAAAAGAAAGATGAAAATAATGAAAAATGGAATAATCAAAGATTCGGCGTCTTTCAAAGGCCAAAAATTTTGTCTGCTAAATATTACGAAAAAAAAAATAATGAAATAAAAAACTCATGGGAAACTCTGAATGACATGCCGCCAAAATAATTTAAAAAGGATTTCTGAAAAAAAAAAAAATCTCGTGCAGAATGTGTGCAACAGGAAAGTAGCAATACACGTATCAATACTATATATAATTTCAATAAATACCAACCTCATAAATTATATGAAAATATATATGAATATGAGAATGAGTTATTTGGGAAACAGACGATGAAATACTTTTGTAACTAAAATATTTTCTTTACCTTATTATACATTTTATTATTATGATACTTGTATTACACTTATTTTATTAATTTGTTCATATTCAAAGTATGCAAAGTCAGCCATCCTGCCATTACCTTGGTAATCCTGGAGCCCAGCAATAACACAGCCATTACTCATCTCTCGATTTCTGCTATTAATAATCACAATCATCATTGTTGCCATCCTCACAACTGTAGTCCTGCCCTTCTTCCTTCCTCATCACCAGCCTCATCGTTCTCATCATGACGGGCCATTCATATCATCACCCTCCTCATCAGCTCATAAATGGAACCAATCTCGAACCTACGACGAGAAACCTCATATTTTGAGAAAACCTCATATTTTGAAAATGGCTGCTAATAAGGACACCGGGAGGATGAATGGGAAGCGCTGACAATGGAGGGCTGATTTAATGAAGTCTACAGAGAGAGAGAGAGAGAGAGAGAGAGAGAGAGAGAGAGAGAGAGTTCATTTATGAGTTCAATGACACCGTTAAGGACGCCCATACAATGTTAAATAAAATAAAAACTACTGAGACTACAGGTCGACAATTCGGTATGTTTCATGAATAAAGAGTGGATGGTCAACATACACATTTGCAGCCTTCTAGTCTCAGTAGTTTATAAGATCTGTGGGCGGACAGAAAAATGCGGACGGACAGACAAAACTTCGGACGGACAGGCAAAAATGCGGATGGACAGACAAATAGCCATCTCAATAGTTTTCTTTTACAGTAACAAAAAACCTCTGGCTGTGAAAAAGTATACCTCTAAATATACAATGACGATAGGGTTGCACTCATCGGCAACCAATATGTGCCAAATACAGAACGATGATGTTTAGCATAACTTCACTATTACATTATTATGTTAAGAACATACATATATAGTATATATATAGATATATATATATATATATATACTATGTAATATAGTATATACATATAATATAAACATACGTATGTATATATATATATACACGTATGTACATATATATATATTATATATACGTATATATATATATATATATATATATATATATAGTATATAATATATATATGATATATATATATATATATATATATATATATATATATATATATATATATATATATATATATTATTATATATCTATATATATATATATAATTTAATATATATATATAATACTATATATCTATATAGTATAGTCACATATGCATATACATATATAATATATATATATATGTATATATATATATATATTTATAATATGATAAAAAGGCCATAAAACATCGTTTACACGTTGCAACAATACATTTCAGATGCTTTCTTCGGTGTCCTTTTTCACTAGTAAAATATTTTACAAGTGAACAGGGACACAGGAAAAACGTCAGAAATGTTTATGCTGCAACGTATAAATGTGTTTTATGGGCCTTTCATCTTCATATTGTACTACTGTATTAGAGTAATCTATATATCTATGTATATATATATATATAGTATATATAATTATATGTATAGTTATATATAATTATATATATAATATATTATATATAATATATATATATATATATTTATATATATTCTATATATATATATAATTATATGAATTTGTATTTGTGTGTGCATTTATATGTATATAGGCGTATTTGTATGTATATGTGCTCACACATATGCTTGTATATATATATATATATATATATATATATAATATATAATATATATATATATATACACATACTATATATATATATATATATATATATATATATTATACATATATATATATATATATATATATATATATATATATATATATATATTATCATGTGTGTGTGTGTGAGTATGTGTGTGTACCAAAGAATTTTGCGTTTCTCTCATCAAAAAATCATAAGAAATCATTTTGTAAAATCTATTTTATTTCATAATCATCTGTGACTGAAATATTAAAGTTTCCAGCTCTTTTTAGTTACTTTCCCGACGAAAACATCTATTGATTCATTTTTAACGTCGTTTCCATTTGCATGGCTTCTTAAGCCGTCGAAGTCTTCAAGAGCCTTCAGTTACTCCAAGCCCTTCCGAAGGCTCCGTGAAGAATCTCCCGAATAAAGAAAAATGTCCTCGGAGCCAAATTGAGGATCTGGGGAATTCCCGGAATTCTAGTGGCGTTTTCCAATTTGAACGTTTTGATCGATTGGAAAGAATGTTAACCATGTTTGCACTTGGTAAAGATTAGATTAGATTATAAAATTTTTGGCACATAGCCAAGCGCCGGAGCCGAGGGGCCATTCAGCGCATTTATATCTTAAGAATAAAAAAGTCACTGTCGTACAAACAAACACACACAACCGATCTAACTGACAAATCATTTATTAAAAAAACCAAACAAGAAACCTAAAACAATTAAGAGAAAATTACAATTCATAAAAAAGATTAATATTTCTTGAAAATGTCATTATTTGCTCTGCCTGAGCACCTTTACCTAAAATATCGGCAAGAGTCTTATTTGCCAGCAAACAAGCTCTACGTTTGTTTTCAAAATGAGGGCACTCCACCAAAATACGCACCACAGTCAAATCCACATGACAGGTGGAACAGCGAGGAACCTGCCTATCCGCTCCACTCATCATTAGATACCCGTGAGTATATTTAGTGTGGCCAATACGTAATCTAGCTAAAACTATCTCAGACCTTCTATCCATCCAGCTATGAGGCCAAGGATGAACAGAAGGCCTAATCGACTTTAATTTAAGATTATCCTCTAAAGTAGACCAGTGGGCCTGCCACTGGTCTCTACAATAAAATCGAATGGTACTTTTAAAATCGGAAATGTGCCTAAGCCTAGTTGCAGCCTTAGCAGCAGTGTCGGCTCGCTCATTCCCAACCATTCCAACATGGAACGGAGCCCAACAAACCTAACAGAAAAACCTCTTCTATTAATTAAAAGATAAAAACCACCAATCTTGTACTTCTTGCACTAAAGGGTGACAAGAGACTAGCTTTTAAAGAGAAGATAAAACACCCAAAGAGTCGGTAAAAATGGTAAACCTTGGTAGTACAAGAACTATAAAAAATATATCTAGGAGCAGTCAAAACTGCCAGCAGTTCAGCTGTAAAAACAGAAGAATTAGATGGAAGCTTCTTTTTAATGATATTATCACTGGTCACTACAGAGCAACCAACACCATCAGAAACCTTCGAGCCATCAGTATATATATGATGAGAATCACCATGTTCGGAAGCATGGTCCAAGAAACTTGCCCTCAACTGATCACCAGAATTGTTGCTCCTGCTGTCCCTAATTGGGCAGATCTTTTGGCATGGTCTATTCCCAAGGAGGAAACTTTGAGGGCGAATTTCAGCTACTGCAGGAGGTAGTAATCCCACCTCCCTGGCAGAGCTTGCTAGTCGAACTTCAAGTGGCTTTGGCAGTCTAGGTCTATCTGGGGCTCTATCAGTTGGTTCTCTAACGTACTTATAGTTGGGGTTCAACTTTGACGTAAGTACTCTTGATATGACTCTCAAGCCTAATTCCTCCCTACGGATAAATAGTGGGGGAAACCTGACTCAACATATAGGCTTTCTACTGGTGAAGTTCTATAGGCTCCCTTACAAATAATACGTAAAGCTATATTATGGACAACATCTAATTTCTGCAGTGTTGTCTTGCACGCACAACCATAAACTTGCCAACCATAATCAATTTTGCTTAGGCATAAAACCTGGTACATCCTCAAAAGGGTGATTCGATCTGGCCCCCAATTAAAATTAGACACAACTTTAAGAATATTAAGACGAAGTTTCACGTTACATACAACTTCATTAACATGTTGAGTAAAAGTTAATTTATCATCAAATGTAACACCTAGATACTTAATGCCATCTTCATAAGGTAAAATGGAGCCATTTAAACACAGCATAGGGATCTCTTCCACTCTTCTTAATCGACAAAATCGTATAGCTTTGGCTTTTTCTGGTTTAAAATTTGAACCCTTTAGCACTGGCCCATGATGTTGAAGCATTAATAGCAGTCTGGATCATTTGACAAGCTAGACTTACTACAGGTTATTGCATAATCATCAGCAAAGGCCAGACCATGCACCCCGACAGGAACTTGTTCCAGTAGATCGTTGACAGCTACATTAAAGTGCGTTGGACTAAGGACGCTTCCCTGAGGTAACCCTTCTTCTTGAGGGTAAGCAGAAGAAATGTAAGAGCCCACTCTTACTTTCAGGTAACGTTCTGTCAAAAAAATCTTTAAGACAATAGAACAAATTACCGACAATACCCCACTCAACAAGGTGCATAAGGATACCCCCTCGCCAGGTAGTGTCGTAGGCTTTTTCTAGGTCAAAGAACACTGCAACAGTCTGGTTTTCCACAGCAAAAGCATTCTGTATCTCCCGAGTAAGGAACATCAAAGGGTCAGAAGTACTTCTATTTTTCCTAAAGCCACGCTGCCGATTAGATAAAAGATTCTTTGAGTCCAAATACCACACAAGTCAAGCATTGACCATCCTCTCATAAATCTTGCTAACACAACTAGTTAGAGCAATTGGCCTATAGTTCTTAGGAAGGAAGGAATCTTTAAAAGGTTTTAAAACAGGTACAATAATCGATATCTTCCAAGACTCTGGTGAAGTTCCTGAAAGCCAAAAACTGGTTTAAAATGTCTAAAAGAAATTGTTTTGTACTTCTAGGCAAATTAAAAATCAATTGAGTACAGTATATCATCTTCCCTAGGAGGTGTTGGGGAAGATAACGAGATTGCATGATCTAATTCTTTCATGGTGAAAGGAAGATTAAACGATTCTGAATTTAAACTAAAAGCAGGAACAACCGTGGTACCGTCCCTAATATTCCTGAATGCAGGAGAGTAATGTAGGGCACTTGATATATTGGAGAAATGCCTACCAAAGGTTTCTGCAACTTCTCCCAGAATCAGATATGAGGAGAAGCCATCAATTTTCAATATAGGCAGGGAGGTGGAGAAAATTTCCCTTGCAGCTTTTAATTCACTTATATATCTGATAAACGATTCCCTCTTTGCTTGCTTAAATGTTTTATTTTGCTTAGCAAGAGCTCTTTTATAGATAATTTTATTTACCAAGCAAGGATATCTACGATATCTCTTGTAGCAAGTTCTTGTTATCTTTCGGCTCAAGGCGCGTGCATCACTCCACCAAGGTACTAGAGGATGACGAGGTTTACCGGAAGTTCGAGGAATAGACAGCATGGCACCACACAGCAATATACTGATTAAATACTCATAAGCAGATGTTGGGCTCTGAAAATCATTTATCTCTTGATCCACTTCAGTGGATTTTTTGAATAATCCCCAGTCAGCTTCCCCTGCCTTCCATTTTGGTAAACATGGAGATGGAATATTTTTCATATACTTTAAGTGAATGGGCCAATGATCACTGCCATGATCATTCTGGTCTACTACCCACTGGTAATCTAACCTCCAAGACGAAGAGCAGATAGTGAGGTCAATGGCTGAATCAGTATTATGAAAAACATCATGCCTTGTAGGGAACCATCATTCATCAAAGTGATGTTCATTTAAGTCAAGCAGCTGTTCTATTATTAAACCCCACCAGTCGCAGTTTGGCTCTCCCCAGAGGGTTGTGCTTGGCATTAAAATCTTCCATCAGAATGAAGTGTTTAGGAAGCTGGTCTATCAGTGTAAGTAGATCATTTAATTCTAGCTGACGGGGATTACCCTGTACATCCTGCAATCTACTTTCTAATGATGGATCAAGGGAGAGAGAACAAATTGTGATCCATTTATAACTTAAAAATTTTATTTGGACTGCACAAGCCTGCAACACAGTGTTCAATTGAACAACCCTGTGATTAACAGACTTGCGAACTATGATGCCTGTGCCTCCCTGAGCAGGGGTGGAGACCTGTGAAATGAATAATCAAACCCACGTTGGGAGTGTGCTCTCCCAACTTTGTCTCTTGTAGACACATCGCAGATAAATCATGTTCCCTAAACAGAACCCGAACTTGCTCTCTATTTGGTATAAAGCCACGGATGTTCCACTGCATGAGAGCCATTATTTAGAGGAAGGCATCTTAAAATTCTCTGCTAATTTAGGAATCTGTGTCCTGGTGAGAGAGATCTTATCAGTTTTACCAGTACTACTTGATCTGATCTAGGTGTTAACAGATCTTTTTGATGAAGGGCCTTCACTTGCCCTTTCAGTTTTGCTTTTGTTTTTCCTTTGATATCTGAATAACCGTGAATGAGGCGAAGAGGGAGAAAGGGCCCTCTTCTGATGAATAAAGAGGGCCTCCATCTCCTCACCATCATCTCCACGGTGCACTGTAATGTCAGGATCAGGTGAGGGCTCAATGTCAGGCAATGTCCCTGACACAGAGAAGTCATCATACTGAGATCTGGCTTGAACCCTTGAACCAACAGGGTCCCCTGGCTTGACCAGAGTCTCTGCAACATGGGAAACCCCACCAGGGGGGGCATGAGAAGCCCAACCAGGGGGGGCATGGGAAGCCCCACCAGGGGGGGCATGAAGCCCGGGACCAGGGGGCATGGGAGGCCCCACCAGGGGGGCATGGGAGGCCCCCCCACCAGGGGGGGCA
>NC_061087.1:79296620-79304120 GCF_015104395.2 Macrobrachium nipponense
ATCTATATATATATATATATATATATAGATATATATATATATATATATATATATATATATATATATATATATACACACATCACCGTGATCATGGCTGTGATTCATCTACATGCTTTAAACTAACAATGTTCTTTAATATACAATTTGCTCTACCTCGTAATTAATATATTTTTTCATATACGTTAACCGAAGGGGTTTTTTTTTCGTTGATAATATTTTCGTTCGCCCTCTAGTGGATTCGAACCAGCGGACAGATGAGAAATCAGGACTTTAGTGTTGTTACCGAATCGGTTAACATACATGAAAAAATATATTAACTACGAGGTAGAGTGAATTAGAAGTAAAGGACATTTGTAGCTTAATGCACAAATATATGCATGTATGTCTGTAGGTATGTATATATACAACATTCCTTGTTGTAAGCCTTTCTTCATTTGGACCTTGGATTTGTGATGAATGGGAAGAAATCGAGAAGTTAAAAAGGGTACTATACTCGGGATGACCACGCTTTTAAAATTTAGTATTGTCACTGAAATGATTCTCCCGACTATTCCACCTTGTTCAAGATAGAGGACCGTATATCAACAGGTTCCTCGAGAACTTGAGAGACCGCGACATCGTATACACGGAAACCTATCAATCTTGTTATTGCACAGGTTCTTCCTATCGACTGATGTATGGTTTGCTGAAAATCCATAAAGACAACATTCATATTCGCCCTGTCCTGGCCTCGTATAATAACGCTAATTATGAACTAGCAAAGTTCCTGCTTCCGGTGTTTACTCCCTTGGCTGAAAATGATCGCAACCTATAAACCCAAACTTTAAAACTGCGATTTCCCCTCAAGTCGCCGATTTAAATCGTGGTAAGCTTCGATGTGAAATCTCTCTTTACTGATGTACCTGTAAACTAAACCTTTCAAATCATCCTAGGTAAGGTTTATCCCAATAACGATACCTTTTTTTTATGCTTACAGCCACATCGATGCTCAACACCTTCCCCTCAGTTACCATCTGTTATACACAAGCCACGTTGATGGTACATACATTTGCTCTTTTTAAAACAAGGTTTGGCTCAGAAAGGTTACTTAATTCTTTTAATTCATTTCATCCCACCATCAAATTTACCGTGGAGCACGAACTCACGAACTATCTTCCTTTCTTGGATATTCTTGTCCCATGCCACCAAGAAGGGTTTAGCACATCAGTACATAAGAAAATTTTCACTAGATTGGGTACCAACTTTTATAGTCATTGTTTTCACAATTTTAAGCTGAATCCCATAAGGACCTTGCTTCATCGAGCTAATTCTTAGACCTCCAGCTGGCAAGTATTACTGTCATGGTAATCGCTTTATAGCAAAGAATTATATATTAAAGGAAAGGAAAATGCATCTTCTTCGAGTAGGTCTGCAGCAAGGAGGTATTCGTGCACGTGTTGGAGGAGTCTGTTCTCATGATTGTTCGAGAATACTCAGGTGTGTTATGGAACTAAGCACGCGCCGTCACGTCGTCAGAAACGCCGCGCATTATGATGTAACTTTTCGTCTGGATCCTTCTAAAAAGTTCCTGTCGGGAGACGACGTTCGGGGGTTAAGCTTCGCCCTTTTCAGCCCCGCCCCCAAATCGCCGTGGATATATATGCCCTGAGGAAGTAGGGAAATCAGGTCATCAGAGAGAGATCATCAGTGATAAGAGAAGGTAGAGACGAAGGATAAGAAGAGAAGAGGACGCACGAGAGTGTGAACGGAAACAAGTTAAGTCTGCAGTTCGTAGAGAGAGAGAGAGAGAGAGAGAGAGAGAGAGAGAGAGAGAGATCTCGACGCTGAGCAACCCCTTTCAGAGAAGAAACGTCCTACAAGTGGTTTTGAGGAGGAACCCGCCCTTCGAGTATCGAGACCAGACATTTCTTTCTGCAGTGCGAAGTCAAGAAGCCGTCTGAAGTTTCTGCTGTTTTCGTTTGTGTAGCCATCGCTTCGAGCACTGATTTTCGACAGCTGCAAATCTGGCCAGCAAGTATTTCATTACCGCACTGTTTGTTTCCCCAGTTCACATACTGTAAGACTTTATTGTTGTTATGTAAATAGGAGAAACCATTGTGCATTTATCTTCGTTAGTAAGCTTGTAAATAAACTTCTGTTCTGTTTGAGTTTCTTTCTATATTCGTATCTCCAGTTTCAACTGTTGGTGTTGAATCCTTTTTGTTTATTATAATCAAGAACCTGAGCGGATCTCGGTGTCCGTAACAGTTACCGCTAAATTCCTAAATAACGTTATTCCACGCCACCCTGTGTCTGATGTTCAGTTGATATTCCGAAGATGCCTTTTTATACCAGTTTGCTATTCATCCATCACAATACATTTTTCAAAGACCTCAATAAATTCATATCTAGTTATCTTATAGCTTTGAAAGTTAATACCATCCCAACATACTCTTTAACTGTAGTTCGCCTGTTCAATCTAAGTTTACATCCGCTGATGACTCTAGTGTGGTTCGTAAGTTTACTTGTCCTCAAGTGATCGAGGAATTTATGTCAGATCCACACTATGGTTACTGGATTGACAGCCATAATGCGGTCAGTTACAGATCATGCTTTAATCTTTTATCTCCTGAATTCTATAACATCAGAGAACTTACCAAGAAATGCAAATACCAAATCCAATATTAGGACTTTGAGATTTTAGGCAGGGCATCTAACTAATATCTTTTGCACGTTACCGTGTTGTTATTTATTAAACAGTTTGTTACCCTTTTAAACAAGCAGTCTCTCCATTCCTCTCTACCTCTCTTAAGCCGTCGACCCTCTTTCTTGTCAGTCTTTTCTTAACATTCTTTTCACAAATTTACTGTTTTTGTATATAAATTTAACTTAATATTAAAGTGTACCCAACAAAAACTTCTTTCAGTTTTTTTCTGAAGATTGAAAAAGAAACACACAAAATCACTTTGTAACTTGTTTACTTTTAAGTATTTACATTTAGTTTTACTACACACTCTTAAAGTGTATATTATTTTAAAATCTTATTCTTATAATTTACTTGGAGTGCATGTTAATATTTTGCGAAGTTATTTTAACCTTCACTTCTTAGAAATTTACTTGTGTGTATTTCTATATTTTCACAATTTTATTTTGTGTTCTTCAATAGCTTGAAATTGATGCCTGAAGCCTCGAAAAGTAGCAATAAAGTGATTGAGTACCTGAACGTTTTCGGGCGCTTTCCCTCGCCTTCTCGTCATTATAATGTGATCGAGTACCTCCTCGTCGTTTACCTACATATATACGCACACACACATACATACATATATATGTATGTATATATATATATATATATATATATATATATATATATATATATATATATATATATATATATATATATATATATATATATATATATATATATATATATATATATATATACTGAACTCTTTTTCCAGGTAGTCTAGGTATGTATTTGTAGGAGCAAAAATGACCTCTTAACTTTTTTATTTCCTTCAGATTTCTCCTAAATCCTATCATTACAAGCTGTGGACTCAAATGAAGCAACAAATAAACCTAGTACCGCGGTTTACTCATACAAAATGTTTGAATAAATCATGAAAGTAAAGATGGTATTTTAGCTATTGCGAATGTATTCATACTTACATAAAAACAAACGTTCTTGGCTATATATAATATATATATATATATATATATATATATATATATATATATATATATATATATATATATATATATATATATATATATGCTTAAAAAATCACAGTAGATGCACGTGACTTCATAAATAAGCGAATACCACGGGAAATGATAGTCACGAATCCAAGCGCTTTCGTCTTTATTCAGACATCGTCAAGGAGCTACTAAAGTACAATCGGAGAGGAAGGCCTCAGGTACAAACAAGATCAGGAATACCAGATGGTTAATTATCAAAAGGGTAAAAATTAAAAGGGATAATCCAGGATTATCGGATATCACACGGTCACAAACTTAAACAGATTCTGACCCTAACCGAAATTACAAAGTATCTTTACAGTCCAAAACATGTAAAAACTGAATATATTAATTTTGTTGCTTATATTTATCTACAACTTTTTTCATTATGAAAGCATCAAGTTTAAATAAACCAAGACTTAAATTTAGAACATTTCTATTATTTGACTTGATAAAACAAGATTCAATGATATTCCTTTTAACTGTGTCATTACATGGGACTAAGGCTCTTGCTTGACTCCAGTTAATAGGATGGTCTAAATCTCTCATAGTACAAATAATGCATTCGATATTTGCCCAGTTCTCACAGAATATTGATGTTGCTTAAGACGCGGTGAAAGAGATTTGCCAGTCTGTCCGTAATAGATTTTTTCACACTTTTTGCAAGGAATTTCATATATGCAGCCTGGAAGATCTTTAGGGGAATTTTTGATTACTAAACTCTTGACATTAATATTACTGAAAACAACATTTATCTTAAAAAGCTTTAAAATTCTAGGAATATCTAAAAACCTTTCATCATAAGGTAATTTTAGAATGTTATGCTTACTAAATTCAAGTTTGTCATTAGTTGAATAAAATGTTTTTCTAGCTCTTTTCCATGCCACATCTACAAAAGTCCTTGGGTATTTAAGTTTCAATGCAATATCATAAATAGTTTTAATTTCAGCGTCAATAAACTGCGGGCTACAGACACGTAAAGCCCTTAGGAACATCCCAGAAAAAACAGAGAATTTAACATTTTGATGGTGATTGGAGTAGTAATGAACAAAAGAGGCAATATTAGTTGATTTTCGAAAGACTGAAAAGGTGAAATTTCTATCATTTCTATGGACAGTTACATCAAGAAAATTCAAATTACAATTTCTTTCTTCCTCTACAGTAAATTTTATAGAAGGGACTAAATTATTGAGATTATTAAGGAATCCTGGAGGTTTCGTGAAACTGGCCAAATACAGAAGATATCATCCACGTATCTAAACCAAATAACTTTTTGGGGCAAAATTCTTGGTAAGAGTTTTGTCTCAAAAAATTCCATGTAAATATTGCTAAGGACAGGAGATAAGGGATTACCCATGGCCATGCCAAACTTTTGTACAAAAAATTCCCCATTGAAACAAAATTTACTATCTTTGATACATAACCTTATGGGACTAATGAGATTTTCTACACTTAAGGGAATGTCATGACGCTCTAATTCCTCTTCCAAATATTCAAGTAAGTCATCTACAGGCACTTTTGTAAATAAAGAGACAACATCAAAACTAACCATATTAAAATCATAATTCAAATTTAAACTATTCAATTTGTTTATAAAATCAACATTGTTTTTAACATTCGTGTTAGAAATATTTCCTACCAAAGGAGTAAGAATTTTTACAAGCCATTTAGATAAATTATACGAAACTGAGCCCACTGAACTAATGATTGGTCTGATAGGGTTATGGAAAATTGAGAAAGTGCTGCAACCGTCTTGAAAGGAAGCTCCAAGTCAAGCTGAAAAATCTTATTGCTGAAAGCGACTGGACTAAGCATGCCAACGTGGACTTCATGATTAATTTATCTGACAAACCAGTGGATAGTGCTACGACAGCGGCTTTGGGATATGGGTTAAGCTTTGGTGTATTTAATGGTAACCTGAACTGTGTCGACATCTCAAAATCCTTTTGTTATTTAGAAAAATTGAATCAAAACCTATGCCCTGATGATATCAATATTTGTAAAGGTATTGTGTATGGTGCTATGAGTAAACCTTCTCCCCCTAATGTACCCGTGAGATTTCTCCAGGCTTTTAAGAAAATTAAAGAAGACGAAACAGTGAAGGTGACAAAAGCAGATAAATCTAATGCAGTGGTAATTATGAATAAAAGTGACTATATAAGTAAAATAATGACATTGCAAAATGACACTGATACTTATACGAAACTGAGGTCTGACCCTACACAGACAGTTAACTCCCATTTTAATAAACAAATTAAATCCATTTTGAAGGGCTTGGACCATTTAATTAAACAGTTTACACCGCAATGCGCCTCCCTACCTTACATGTATGGTTTAGTCAAGACACATAAAATCAATAACCCTATCAGACCAATCATTAGTTCAGTGGGCTCAGTTTCGTATAATTTATCTAAATGGCTTGTAAAATTCTTACTCCTTTGGTAGGAAATATTTCTAACACGAATGTTAAAAACAATGTTGATTTTATAAACAAATTGAATAGTTTAAATTTGAATTATGATTTTAATATGGTTAGTTTTGATGTTGTCTCTTTATTTACAAAAGTGCCTGTAGATGACTTACTTGAATATTTGGAAGAGGAATTAGAGCGTCATGACATTCCCTTTAGTGTAGAAAATCTCATTAGTCCCATAAGGTTATGTATCAAAGATAGTAAATTTTGTTTCAATGGGGAATTTTTTGTACAAAAGTTTGGCATGGCCATGGGTAATCCCTTATCTCCTGTCCTTAGCAATATTTACATGGAATTTTTTTGAGACAAAACTCTTACCAAGAATTTTGCCCCAAAAAGTTATTTGCTTAAGATAGTTGGATGATATCTTCTGTATTTGGCCAGTTCACGAAAACCTCCAGGAATTCCTTAATAATCTCAATAATTTAGTCCCTTCTATAAAATTTACTGTAGAGGAAGAAAGAAATTGTAATTTGAATTTTCTTGATGTAACTGTCCATAGAAATGATAGAAATTTCACCTTTTCAGTCTTTCGAAAATCAACTAATATTGCCTCTTTTGTTCATTACTACTCCAATCACCATCAAAATGTTAAATTCTCTGTTTTTTCTGGGATGTTCCTAAGGGCTTTACGTGTCTGTAGCCCGCAGTTTATTGACGCTGAAATTAAAACTATTTATGATATTGCATTGAAACTTAAATACCCAAGGACTTTTGTAGATGTGGCATGGAAAAGAGCTAGAAAAACATTTTATTCAACTAATGACAAACTTGAATTTAGTAAGCATAACATTCTAAAATTACCTTATGATGAAAGGTTTTTAGATATTCCTAGAATTTTAAAGCTTTTTAACATAAATGTTGTTTTCAGTAATATTAATGTCAAGAGTTTAGTAATCAAAAATTCTCCTAAAGATCTTCCAGGCTGCATATATGAAATTCCTTGCAAAAAGTGTGATAAAATCTATTACGGACAGACTGGCAAATCTCTTTCACAGCGTCTTAAGCAACATCAATATTCTGTGAGAACTGGGCAAATATCGAATGCATTATTTGTACATATGAGAGATTTAGACCATCCTATTAACTGGAGTCAAGCAAGAGCCTTAGTCCCATGTAATGACACAGTTAAAAGGAATATCATTGAATCTTGTTTTATCAAGTCAAATAATAGAAATGTTCTAAATTTAAGTCTTGGTTTATTTAAACTTGATGCTTTCATAATGAAAAAAGTTGTAGATAAATATAAGCAACAAAATTAATATATTCAGTTTTACATGTTTTGGACTGTAAAGATACTTTGTAATTTCGGT
>NC_061087.1:79311620-79384120 GCF_015104395.2 Macrobrachium nipponense
TCATGTGAAAGTCTATGAGATTACAAATTCCTTCTCATAGGTCCAAAAGTTATTTCTGTTAAACACGTTCCCATGTGTTCATTTCCATATATATCTTATTGTAGCACATTCGCACCTGGTAATTTTATACTTTTATACATTAAGCCACAATGTTAATGGTTCAGTGGTTTAGTCACTGCTGCCGATGTTGAACAGGCAAAACACATAGGTTCGGATCCTGATGAATGTAAAATGTTAACTTATGTATAATTTGTTTTCTGCGTAAGTATAATGAATGGAATTTTATATCAATTTGTATTTTTATATATACAGACATACGGTAACATTTACTTAATTACATATATTCATATCATATACATTATATATATATTATATATTAATATATATATATATATATATATATATATATATATATATATATATATATATATATTTTATATATATATAAGTGTGTGCGCGTGTCGGCGCGAACGTTAGGGTGCACACATCTATGTTAACGACATGTATGACTGTAACCATGAACGATGGTATGTGAAAAATTTCACATTCCAAGGGTGTATGAGATCATTTATCACACTAATAAATTATTCATTCCAGCAAAGAAAATAAATGTTTCAGTGCAAATAAGCATAAAGTGAATGGATGGTGTGTGTGCGCTAGGGCTGTAAAAAAGCGAAGAAAACACTCTTTCTCCCCTACAGTACTTGCAAAAAACTAACATTAGTAAAAAAAAAGTAAGCATGCAACTATCGTGAAGTGTAATTCACAACGCGACTGAGGATGAAATGGCCGTTGGTAATGATCAGAAAATGAATGATGATGGAATAGAAAAATGCTCAGAATGTCAGGGGGAAAGAAACGTCCATTTTTCATAATGACTTGGGAAAGGGGAGAGGTGAGGGAATGGGTGGAGGAGGGGTTTAATACGAGTATTATACCCTTATCCTCCCCCCTACAGCCCCACTTCATTTCGCCACTCCCTACTTTCCACCAAATCGGTCTGTAACCCCTTCCATTTTACTCCCTCCAGTTGACAGTCAACCCTTTTCACGTTGTCTAGTTACAACCTCCTTCAATTATTGTCACGTCTCTTTTCACCCACTTTCATTTTCATCCGGTCTCATTTGCTCTATTCCCTTTCACCTATTCTCGGATACTGCTCTCCCTTATTCCTTTTTATCCTGTTTCAACCCCCTTCTGTTTTCACTCTGCCTCCTTGACTCTATTCCCTTTCACCTATTCTCCCCTCACCCCTTTCCTATGATACCCATCCAGTACCCTTTCTTTTAATACCCTCATCTATTAGTGTTCACTTACCCATTTCCCTGCAACTGCTTCACTTTCATCTCATTCTTCTAAGCACCCAACCTTCTATTCGTTTCACTTCCTCTCTCCTTTTACTTATAATCACCTCTTCTTAACCAACTTTAATTTCTCATTGATATATAATTATCTTTTACCCCTCCCCCTTATGTCTATACTCGCTCCCCGCCTCCCCAACCTTTGCATCCTATCCTTTCAGCATGCCAACTTTGACCAGTTTACTTCCGGTCCTTGTTCACTCTGTTACTCCCCTTTTTCTACCCACTCATTTCACCACCTTCACTTTCACACTATCTCATCTCATCGCCTCTCATTCAGATCCTTTTCTCCTCCTAACACCACCTTTCCCAACCATCACTTTCATCCTTTCATCCCTCAACCAACTCTCTTTCGACCTGCTAACATTTCACTCCTACTTTTCCCCACCTCCCGTTTCACCCTCAACCCTTTCGTCCCCACCTCTTACACTCTATCTCCTTCAAGTCTTTTTTTTTTTTTCACTGGCTTACACTCATGGAATTCTCTTTTCATCCCCTCCTATATTACTCTTCCCCCTTTCCCTATCCAAAACCCGATTCCCCGAATCCCCAATCTCCTAACACTGCAACCCTTTCATTCCCCTACATCCCCCTTCTTACCTCACCTCTTTCACACCCACCATTCACCACATCTTCAACTCTTTTTCACCATCCCACCTCCATTATGGAATCCCCTTTTCCACTCTATCACTCCTTCCACTTTCATCCCCTCTCTATCACCCCTCCCCATTTTGTTACCGTACTCCCTAATTCATTCATCGAATCCATCCCCCCACCCCACCCACCCCCACCCCAACTACCCACGCCAAACACAGCACTTGCAGCAGCAGCGGCAGCGGTTCCTACTTTTGAGAACAAAAGGTAATATGTCATTTTCCCATGGCATTTCCCGCAAATTTTTCATGAGTGGGGAGATGAATGGCCCTGCATAAATGATAGGGGCACTTTGCATTATTATTCATTGTATTGACAAATGTATAAAGCGCATTAAGCCCTCGCGGAAATAAAAAGAACCGCGATTTTGCCTGTTTTTCAGTGGAGGCTTTATTGGTCCCAGGCTTTCATTCATTCGGGGCCATTTCGATCAGTTATAATGAGGTTCGCGGAGACTCTTACGCCAAGAACAAATATTGCTCTATTTTATCTGAAAGGTATATTTGTCTAAATTAAGCTGTAAAAGGTATTATGGTCATTTGTAAGACCCTTCAAAAATGATGTAATAACCTAACTGAACTAAAATCTTATAGCTTAATTTTGTATTCAGTCATGATAAGGAAACTTATAACATTATTAATAACGTAAATTATATAATAAGAGCTCTAAAATCTTTTAAATGAATAAATTGACAGAATTAAATACTTTAGATATTAATATTACGTTATATATAAGTATATGTATACACACACACACACACACACACACACACACACACACACACACACACACATATATATATATATATATATATATATATATATATATATATATATATATATATATATATATATATTAAAAAGAGCCCATAAAAACACCAAAATATAAAGAGAAAAATACTATATTTCAGAGACTACTGGCTCCCTCTTCAGGTAGATGAATGAGAAGTTTACAGAAAAGGTAATATACCAAGAGATCTATCCACAGATAAGCCAATTTAGGTCACTCCCGCTGATAATCTTCCTTTATTCTTCTTGAGCGTTGGTTGAATGAAAATCTTGTTGATCACATCTGAATCCCATGCTCCTTTTGAGATGTTCATTACCTGCCTCTCTTTAATTAAGGCCGATTCCATTATTTGACTCTTGTACCGGCAGTGGCTGCTATAAATTATATGTGACATATTCCAGTTTATTCTATGGTTATGTTTATTTATATGGTTGAAAACAGCTGAGTTCTGTTGTCCATAAGTAACTGACCGTTTGTGATGTATTAATCTCTGTGGAAGTGATTTTCTTCGCATGGGATTTCGTAAACACCTGTGTCCTTGGGGGATGTCTTTTGTTGGATGTTAATCAGGGATTTGGCTAAGGTGTTTGGGTAAGTAAAGGCAAAAGGATTAGATTTTCCTAGGGTCTGAGTCACCGTCTTAATCCTGTCCAGGTGTGGAATTTTCATTTTATTGTTGGGTGTATCTCTGGTCTTTTCTACCGACTCCCTCAAGACAAGACCAGAGATACACCAAACAATAAAATAAAAATTCCACACCTGGACAGAATTAAGATGGTGACTAAGACCCTCGGAAAATCGAACCCTTTTGCATTTACTTACCGAAACACCTTAGCCAAATCCCTGATTAACGTCCAACAAAAGACATCCCCCAAGTACACGGCGTTTACGAAATCCCATGCCAGGACTGTGACCAATCTTACATCGGATTTACAGGAAAATCACTTCCCCAGAGATTAATACATCACAAACGGTCAGTTAGTTATGGAAACCAGAACTCAGCTATTTTCAACCATATAAATGAACATAACCATAGAATAAACTGGAATTTGTCACATATAATTTATAGCAGCAACTGCTGGTACAAGAGTCAAATGATGGAATCGGCATTAATTAAAGAGAGGCAGGTAATGAACTTCTCAAAAGGAGCATGGGATTCAGATGTGATAGACAAGATTTTCATTCAACCAATGCTTAAGAAGATTAAAGGAAGATTATCAGCAGGAGTGACCTAAATTGGCTTACCTGTGGATAGATCTCTTGGTATAAATATCACCTTTTCTGTAAACTTTTCTCATTCATCTACCTGAAGAGGGAGACAGCAGTCTCTGAAATATAGTATTTTACTCTCTATATTTTGGTGTTTTTATGGGCTCCTTTTATTAGATGGAATTCTGTTGTAACAGAACATTTTTACCAGTCATATATATATATATAGTATATATATATATATATATATATATATATATATATATATATATATATATATATATATATATGAACGAATATGTTGAACTGTTCAAAACTGAATCTGTAAGAAAAAACCACATAAAATTTTGGGGGTTTGTTGTGTTTCTCTATCATTTGATCCAGTATAAAGGTCTTATGAATAATGAAAACCCACCCCGTGGTAGGGGTGTAAGAATACTACCACCGTAGTTCCTGCGTGTCGTAAAAGGCGGCTAAAAGGACAGCTGCTGCCTACCAGTCTTACTTTTTTAGTAAAAGGCTAGGCCCACCTCCAATAAATGTGGAAACTGCTGCCTTGCAGTCTTACTTTTTAGCAAAAGGCTAGGCCCACCGTCAACAACTGTGGAAACTGCTACCTTGCAGGTGAACTTTTTAATCAAAGTCGAGGCCCACCGCCAATAACTGTGGCTGATGACAGCAAGGGCATGCGGTCGTAAAAACCCCTTTGCCAAATGATAAACCATGCCTGATGTTGTAAGGAAAGACCCATCAGGCAACCGACCCTTTAGTGTAGGGATAACGGTGGAAAAGAAGAAGAAAGGTCTTATTAATAATAGTCTTGTCTGTGAAGAAATCTTAGAAATGAATATCATGATTCGAATATACTAAGAAAATGACGATTATCATATTAATATTTCCTTATTCTGTAAACTTTCGGTTAATTTATATATCAGAGAATAAAAAAAAAAGTATTCAAAGGATAAACTACTTGCACATACAATGTTGTACTTTACTATGTTTATAAAAAAATCAGATGGTTTATTTTCTAGAAGTAACATAGACCTCTTCTACAGCGTATGCATTTTTAAGCAACATAACAGTATGTCGAAACTAGATAAAACGAAGTAATAACAAGAAAAAGTGGAAACTGTCTTCGAAACCATCAGTGAAGAAGGGTGGGCATTAACAAACAGTAGGGAAAATGCCTCGAGCGCCATTTGAAAGAAATATGATCATTACATCGTCCCCGGTACAAAAGATACATTTTAGGCATTAAACTCGCCGTGTTCCACGGCCAGATTCAGCACCTTTTACGCCAGTGCACACTTAGCGACAGGGTTACCAAGGCGAGGAGAATTCTCATTTGACTTCAGGGGAGTTTCGATTTGTGCCCTTGATGCTCCCAACTGGCTCCCTGAAAAGGAGGTCAATAAGGCTAATTTCTTCTAAAGAGGTAGGGAGATTTCCATAAAGAAGGCGAATACTGGTAAACCTCTTGGGCAAAACTTCCATCGCAACTTGGCAACGCTGCTCGGCCGCGCTATAAAAGCTAACTTAAAAAGATACATGGCTGACACTCCTTTGCTTCTCATTGCTCCAGACTTAACATATAGTTGCATTAGAATAGCAAAAGTCTCCGGACACGAGCGAGAGAGTTATGGGTAATAGCCCGTTCCTTAAGAGGAGAGGGAAAATGCGGGAAAAATGAAGGAGACGGTGATAAACCGGCAACCCTTTAGTCATGGTTTAACCGGGAATATATTGATAAATCAATCCTAATTTCTTTCCTCGTATAACTTACGTTCACCTAATGGATTTCTGATCGCCTCTATGACAGAAGATTATTGGACTCGTATTCATAATTCTTTAGGCTCTGTACTTTATAATGCCGTCCGATGCATTCGTTCTTAACTGCGCGGTTATTTGTTTGCATAATTACGCCGGCAAGCGATCTGTAACTGTCGTATTGCTAATGTCACTTTGCAATCGCTGTTTGTGTACCACTGTTTGTCTACCAGTATCTTTTATCTGGTGTTTGGCTGTCAACGTTTACAAATAGCGTTTTCAGTGTTTCCTAATGTTTTGAATGGATTTTAGGTCCTTTGAATACAGTGCGAATAATTATAACATTAATTATTTAGTTTCAAAAGAGTATTGTGCTCCACCTGTAATATACTAAGACTTTCAAAATAGTATAACATACATACATACATACACACACATATATATATATAAATATATATATATATATATATATATATATATATATATATATCTATATATATATATATATATATATATGTGTGTGTGTGTGTGTGTGTGTGTGTGTGTACATGAATATACATTATATATATGTATATATTAATATATATATATTATATATTTATAATAAGTTATAATTAATATATAATATATATATATATAATATATTTATAATATATATATTATGCATAAAACCTATTATTGCCCACAAACACCTTTCATTTATCAATGTTATCACTCCACTAAGTATACTGCTAACTGTTCACTGGTTAAATTCCGTTTATGACAGTAACTCAGTTACTTGGCGGATAGTTCAATCCAGATTGGATTAATAAGCTTTCCCACCTTTATGACATTCAAAAGAACATGTATTTCATGGTACTTTGTTCGTTGCTGGTGTATTAATGTTCCAACCCGGTTCTCAAAGTCTCTCTCTGTGCCCGATGGGAAACGGACTTGCATACGGAACGTACTTAGTATGTCGAATTTATTAATGAGTAAAACTTCTTTAAATTACTTTTGGGCAAGACTCTTAAGGCCCCCATACACTGAACGATTGTCTGAACGACATTCTGTATCGTTCGCAATAACAATGTGTATGGGCTTGTCTGAATGCTAAAGTGGGTGGGGCTTTGAGTCTGAACGATCTCAGCGGGAATCTGTCACGACCAGGTTACTGGCTTGCGACTTAAGTCTGCCATACACAGATCTTGTAATGTATGGGTTTGTCTGCCGATATAACGCTATCGTGCGCGTCTTTTCTAGAGATGATGCCATGTCTTCTCGAGACCAAATCTTTGTTCAAACTGAAATCGGTGCGGAGATCGTTCATACTGTATGAATAGTGTGTGTGTGGGTCGTGTGGGTCGATAACGACAATCGTTCAGACAATCGTTCAGTGTATGAGGGCCTTTAAGATGGTTGCTCTCAGCAACTTGCTCCTTCTCACCATGATGCCAGCTGAGGGTCTGCTGCAAACTTCCACAAAATGATTTTTCTAATGAAATTCTCTCTATACCAAAACCTCAATAGAAGGACAGTTCTTAATCGGTAGTAAGTCTTATTACATGAATAAAATGCCTATTTTATAAAAAGGCGGTCATATATGCAAGTCATTTTGTAAGTGTATCTTGCCTTTAATACACAGAATAGATGATTTCGCTGCGCATTTCCTACGAAAGTTTGGGAAAGTTAAAGATGGAGTTCCTTTCCCGTAGACTATATGTGTTGTGTTCAGCCAAGAAAAAAAAAAAATTGGACACGCTTTCCGTTTTATGTAACAGAATTTCGCCACTGTGAGCTTTTATATAGAAATCTTTAATACGAATGGTCAGGGTCGGAGTGAGATATCTTGCAAATCCTGATGGAAATGTACGCTAACTAATATTGTTGATACTTCTGGCTCCTTAGCAATTTACACATGAGGTTTCAGTGTTGAATGAATAGTAAATACTTCATATTTTTCATTATTGACTGTTTTTTTTTTCCAGCAAAATTCGGTATGATTCGTGACTGAAATTTCTCTAAGCAAAGGTTCTAGGTTCTTATGTTGTTCAAATTATATAAAAAAAAAATATATTGAATGAACATAATAATATTTAGGACAATACTTATTATTCCCAAGTATTTAATGTATTAAGACAGTAGCGTTTACTTCCATTAACTGCTACTACTACTATCTAATGGTGACTAGAATTAAAATGTGGTCGGATGGTAACCGAATGTTCTGTTTGTGCTTCCTATTGCCTAATATTGTAGTACATTTCAAACAATATATAAAGAACTGTTCTTAAAACTCGAACCCAGGAGCATTATTATTTTCACACAAGTTCTATCGTTATTTGATTAATTTTTTTAAAAGATATGCCAGGAAATATCACAATGCTTTACACTGGCGTGTGATGCACGTAGCCGAATTAATACGGGGAAGAAGTATACTGAAATCAGACCAGAAATTCAGGCCCCGATAGAACATTTCCTAAAATCCTCTGCCAGAGGACCTTTGGAACATTTCGTACATTCAACTTTGGTCACCATACACCTATCGACTGCAATACCTACTCTATATGATAAGAAGGATGGCTTACTCGTGTATACAATTCTGTAGGTGTAACTACAATAATTATAATTAACAGACAAAAAAACCCGTCGTTTAAACTTGCCGTCTTCCAAGCAAGTTCAGCCTCTTTAACGACAGGCCTCGGGACGGTGCGGCTGCAACCTTAGCTCTATAAAATGATGGCGCTGAAAAATACAGTCAATTATTATTTTCACAGTCGAAAGACAACTTATCTAACCGCCTTAAGGCGCTATAGGTAAGACCATTTCCATAAATAAATATTACTTACATACTCTCCTCTTTACAAACACTCAAAGAAACAAACAAACACAATTAAAGTTGAAGAGAGATGAGGCATCTACAAAGGCGACGTGTGTATCAGAGAGAGAGAGAGAGAGAGAGAGAGAGAGAGAGAGAGAGAGAGAGAGAGAGAAAGTCTCCAGGTACCAAATGAAAAAGCAATGGGAGGCTCTTCATTCCTATTTCCATTCCGAGGCGATAATTGCATTATATTTATCTGAAGAGTAAATGAGGCTCTGTTATTCCGTTTGTCAGTGGCAAAAGGTCCTTCATCAGGTGAGCAAACAACAGACGATAGTGAGGCGTCGGGCAAACAGTTGTTGAAACTGGGGAGCCGTTCAAACTCCTAAGCCCCAGTGTTTGCACATTCAATACCAAGACTTAGTTTCCTCAACCCAACACCCCCCCCCCTCCCCTTTCCCCCCTTCCTCCCAACTCCCTCCATTTCTCTATTCCGAGCTCTAGCTCCTCCCTTTATCTCCTTTCCTCCGTGTCTCCCTCCCAACCCGAGCACTCCAACACAATACGCCGCAAAGGCTTTACCGAGGCCTTCTCTAGGCATATCTCTAAAGTACACAGTGGAAGTTATTCAGAGTAACTCCATCAGCGATAAGGTTAATGCACTGTTAATCAAAATGACGTGCATGAGTAATAATAACTATTATTATTATCATCATCATACGGTATTTTAAGTACACCAAAGAAAATGTGTTCACAAGTCTGGTCGAAGTAACTACAGTAGCACTAAGTCGTGTTAGTGATAATAGTATCAGGCGCAGTAGCATTATCAATTACAATAACAAAAACTAAATGGTAACTTGCTAAGAGTTTCTACTAGTACCGACTCCAGGGCTGCCCGATTTAATAGTAAACGGAAGCGTAGTCTTCTTAATACTGATCACAAGTCCCTATCTTGATCTAAAAGCTTGGTCTGTACCAGAACAGTGTGGAAACGACATCAGATTTCTGCATCATTCTCTAAGAAAACCTACGAAAATTCTAGAAAAATCACATTTCAATGTTACATAGGCGTATGATCATCTAAGGAAGTATAATGTACTAACGGTTTCCATTAGCCAAGCTGAAAAACTTCAAACTTAAGTTCCGCAAGGGACTTATTTAGGAAAAGTTTATAATTACGTGTTTCCTAAACAAATTTCAAATACAAATCTTTAGCCAATGAATGGTCCGAGGAAAATCTCATGACCAGGTATTTGGCTCGTGAACGGATTCTACGAGCTGATATACTGGTGTTTGCCCATTGTTTATATAAGAAAATATATATGCTGGCGTTTGGCTAAGGCTGCCCTTCAAAAGCAAATCTCAAGTACAAAATATGCATGCAGTTGATTTCAGTGCTGACCCGGAAAATCTAATGTACTGGTAGCTTCTTCGGGCCTGACAATTCAAGAAATTCGCATGAGCTGGAGATTTCCCGGAAAAAAGAAAATGATAAGTCCCGGCGTTCTGCACACGGCTGATCTTTTTAGCAGCCCCGTCTGATTATGTCAATTAGAACTGGCGTCACAAGATCTAGGTTACTGAGTATTGACGCCTTAGATGCCGTGTCACTTACAGGTGTTTAGCAACTGGTGACCTTTAAAAAAAAAAAAAAAAAAAAAAAAAAAAAAAAAAAAAAAAAAAAAAAAAAAAAAAAAAAAAGACATATCGGTGTTTGCTCAGTGCTGTCCTTATTGGAAATATATATAAATAAATAAATAAATAAATATATATATATATTATATATATATATATATATATGTGTGTGTGGGGTGTGTGTGGTGTGTGTGTTGTGTGTGTATTTGTGTATGTTTATGCGCGTCTTCGTGTGTGTTCATGCATTTATGTATATATTGCGCTTCCACGAAGCTCTCCTCGCTGACATCCACATGTTCGTATATGCACCTAATGTATGCACGCACACGCATAGCTATCTCCTCCCTACCTACATCAAGTTTGATTAACATTGACGATAAGACATCTCAATACGGGACCCGTTATGGCCAATCAAAATAATTAATGGGAAACGATTAAACGGAGCCGTATTGGCCTCGGGCAATTCTGGTCACGTGTCCCCGGCCAGTGACGACGTTTACGAGCACGTCCCAGAATCCTCTTTGCAATCGTCAGAATTAGGCCAATCACTCTGTCACGGCAGAAGAGGAGGAGGAGGAGGAGGAGGGCGGCGTCACTGAGGGGGGTAGGGGGGGAGGGGGGGAAGAAATGGTGATTCAGAGGAAGGGGCACTGCAGCAGCGGGTTGGCGGATGAGGATTTGGATGATGCATATGAGGTTTGTTGGGACCAAGGAAGACTCCTACGAAGGGAAGTCGGAGGGAAGGCAATTGGGAAAAACGGCAGTCGGGATTGGGGATTCATACGAAGGAGAACTGAAGGATGGGCGACGTTGGAAAAGGGAAGAATCGGAAGATGGGGATTTGGGAAGAGATGAAAAGTTAGTGGGGAGCCAGCTCAATTCTTTTTGGATGAAGAGGTGAGAGCCCCACACCTTTTCCTGCATTGGCTGGCTGGTACCACCTGCAGCTGACTATGGTAGATTCGCATCAAACGTGCATTCCATGTCTAGGTCAGTCTCTTACGACGCTCCTGATTGGCTGTTGATAAGCCAATCACAGGGCTGGAAACTCAGTTTCTCTCGAGAGGTGGAAACCTCTCTTGAGGGATACTTTTGAAAGACGTATCCCTAACGAGAGGTGGATCATAGATCCTACCCATGTGAACTCTCTCAAGAGACTGAGAGTTTCCAGCCCTGTGATTGGCTAAGCAACCGCCAATCAAGAGCGTCACAAGGGACTGGCCTAGACATCAAATGCACGGTTGATGTGAATCTACTATAGTTACCAGGTACGTAACTCACCGCTAAGAAAAACTTATATTTCAAGGAAAGGCCCAAATTGTTCCCATCCGTTTCATTGCGCGCTTTCTTCCCAGACTGATATCGAATGGAATTATGTATCAACGGCTGAAGGATTTCTTGGTGGTCACCATTAATATACTGGACAGACCAGTGTTACAGTAACACATCAAGAACCGACCAAACAATGAAAAGACACTGAAAGAGCTGCAATTTTCCTATCCACTGATGCATGTTGCAGATACTATGTCAAACTAAGAAGCTAGAAAGTTCAAGTCATAACGAAAGTCGGCCACTAAAATACAATATCATCAGGGAACGTGTAGGCCTAAAGTCTGTGAAAAGAAGCTTCGTTATTCAAATAACGAAAGGTACTGATTCTGCCGAGTCAGTAATCATGGAAGATGAGAGTGGATCGTTCTTTTACATCAATGAAAGGTCTAGTATTGGCGGATACTTACTATATTTCTCTTCAGTGGAAGTGAGGCTGGATGATAAGTTTTAGACAATAGAGAGAGAGAGAGAGAGAGAGAGAGAGAGAGAGAGAGAGAGAGAGAGAGAGAGAGAGAGAGAGAGATAAACCGAAGGAAGTCTTCAGGTCTAACATTAAAAAACCTAATAATGCAAAAGATTGAAAACACAAGTCCAAAATGGAGAGAGAGAGAGAGAGAGAGAGAGAGAGAGAGAGAGAGAGAGAGAGAGAGAGAACTGTAAGTTAAGAAAGGGAGAACAAAACAGACGGAGCAGACAGACAAGGATCATGAGAATTTTAAGTAAGAGAGAGAGAGAGAGAGAGAGAGAGAGAGAGATCCGACGATGTGACTCAATTCCAAAAGGAAAACTCATGGCGAGGTTATATAGAAAGAACACTCCCAATAGTTCGCAAAGGTGAGATCAAATTTATTTTTGTTGGGGGTAAATGGCTCTTATTGGTTTGAACCGAGACAATAATGCTATTGAACAATAAGAGTATAAGCAGCAAATAAAAGAAATAGAAGATGGTCGTTTACAAAAGTAATAATATAAAAAGAATTATATAAGAAAGATTAAAATTTTATGTATCGGAAAAAATAAAATAACGACAAATATGTATAAATGGATTATAGGTCGGAATGGGGGGTGGGGGGAAATTAAGCACAAACAATGAGCAATTAAAGATAAAGGTAAAGAATGGTTTTATACAACGTCGTTATTAAAGAGAGAGAAAGAGAGAGGACCTTTTAATCAGTTGAAGTATGCCAACCGGAAATTTCTAAAATGATATTTACAAGAATGCAAAAGATTAACTACAAAACATTTGCAAAATTCACGAGGTTATCAAAACTAAGCTAATTCTAAAATATCAAAAACTTCTATTCTCAGACCCAGAGATTTTGCGAGCGAAAATTAATGCGGTTTGCAATCTTGCAATGGGCAACCTTTGATTTAACGCGATCCTAATCTGGGTTACACACTCAAGCGCTTGCCTTGTTTGCAAAGTTCTCACCGGGCCAACCATCTATGAAAGAGTGCGTCGTTAATTAAGAATCTGCACACACCTTTTAAAACTTCATTATGAACATCAGTCATTAAACGTATCCAAGAAGACCCAAAATGCTTTCATTGAATGGTAAGCAAAAGGGTAAGATATACAATTCATTATTATCATTATTATTATTATCATTATTATTATTATTATTATTATTGTTACTACTATTATTGGTTAGGAAGAATTTGGAGGCTTACATGACATTTCTTAATCCTTGTAAAACCTCACTAGACATACAGGGCCACCTTGGTACAAGAGCTGATCCTGGCATAGTGACGGACTTGTGTAAAACACATGGCAACCAGGAAGAGCAAGAGCTCTATAACAAATGGCTGACTTTTAATGTTACATCAAAGAACAAATATTTTCATGTATAAACGTCAAAGAAAATCTGAAAAACTCTTTCACTGATACAGCTTGAAAATCGAACTGCTAGGCGAGATAGATGCACATTCCTCATAATTTTTTAGTTTTTAGAAGACTCTATATGAATATAGTATTAGGAACCTGATATTTACGACTATTATTCTTGATATTATCACTTCGTCATTATTACAGTATACATTCAGGTGTCCTTCGGTATATCCAAACACACCCTTGATGACATCCTTGTACAAAGCCAAGAACTTCCGCTCGTTAAGGCTCTACCTGTAAATCTGATAGTTCGGAAACTTTGTCTCATTCCATAACAATGCAACTTGTGCCGTTGGCCATAACATCACTGTCCGCACTTCTAGCTTTGAGGAGGTAAGGTTGAAATGGCATTTCCCAAACACAGGTAATAGACAACAGGTAATTAAAGAGGTAGTCAAGAAGCCTATAAACTTAAGAGGGTTCTAAAGGAAAACCAGCCTGCAGAGTGGCACAAACTATAGCAAAAGGGGATATAATAATAAAATAAAACTGTTACGTAATTCAATCGCCAGTATTACCTCCGAAATGGAGCTGTCGTACCCTAAACTGCAGCAGCAGCCAGGCGCAATAATCTCCAGGTTCTTCGCCGTATATTTTAGTCCTTTTCTTCCCCCACAAACTTCTCCAGGAACGCGCCGTTTTTTAAGAGAGATTTTCCCGCCATTTCTTTCCGTAATCCCGTCAAAACTGCGCGCGGCATAGCCTTTGGGGGTCATAACTTTCCAGTCGTCAAAATATTTAAAAAATGAACGGCTGGAAATATGCAGTCGAAGTTTCATGATAATGGTGCTCTCTCTCTCTCTCTCTCTCTCTCTCTCTCTCTCTCTCTCTCTCTCTCTCTCTCAGAATTCCATTTTCTCCAACGAGAGGGCATTTTTTTTAACAGAAATGAAAAGAGGTGCCCAAGACCCAAGGGTGAAAGGAATGTTCTTACTGATGAGACTGAGAAATAAAAGTATAATTTCGGTCTCAAATGCTGTAAAAAAAAAAAAAAAAAAAAAACAGGAATCCGAGGCTAACATAAAAGTGTAAATACCAAACACACACACACACAATATATATATATATATATATATATATATATATATATATATATATATATATATATATATATATATATAGAAAATAGAAATAAGATATGGGTATATGCCAGTGGAAATTATACCCTTAATCATAGGAACAGTAGTCACAATCCCAAGATCCTTGAAAAGGAACCTGGAAAAACTAGAGGCTGAAATAGCTCCAGGACTCATGCAGAGAGTGTTGGCCTAGAACCAGCACGCATAGTGAGCAAAGTGATGGACTCCAAATGAAGCAGGATGCAACCCGGAACCATACACTATAAAAACCACCCAGTCGAATATGACGACAGTGATAATAATAATAATAATAATAATAATAATAATAATAATAATAATAATAATAAATAATAATAAATTAATAATAATAATAGAATGTGCTTCGTTGAAACTCACCGAATTGACTAATTTAAAGTTTGTTGTAAATATATACGTACAGATAGTAATCTGGACAGTTCTTTTAATATCGACGTTATATTTCAATAAAACAAGTTTTATTGAAATATCTTTCAATAAAACAAGTTTTATTGAAAGATATTGCTGATGCAGCAATATCTTTCAATAAAACTTGTTTGAAAGAGGGTCTCCTTCCAATATTATTATTATTATATTATTATTATTATTATTATTATTATTATTATTATTTGTTGATTTATTGTTAGTATCGACTTGTCCACTGAAATAGGATAGGTGGAGCTTTGAACCTACCTTTTGTTGTCATATTTTCGGTGTTCAGTATCTGTGATTGCTGCAGCTGTTTAAAGCCTAAGTCCGGAATATAATAATAAAGAGAACAATATCAATACGAACAACTTAAAAAATTACAGAAATAAGAAAATTATTATCATTATTATATTATTATTATTATTATTATTATTATTATTATTATTATTATTATTATCGTTGCTGCTGTTGCTGTTGTTGTAGCACCAACAACAGTAAAACGTTCTCATACTTAGACAAATACAACGCCGATGGTTTCCACATATTACTGGAATTATACACCATAAGATCCCAAGATCCCATCACCTCATTACTATGATCATAAGGAGCAGTAGTAGAATAATCTTCTTATCTAACGAACGAAAACTTTTGTTGATTTTTCACATCACTGGAACTTTCCAACGCATCACCAGGGATACTTTATTCCGTCGCCCATCTGGGAAAATCTCCTTCTCGTCAAATGGTTTGTGACCCTAATTTTCGGAAACCGGTAATCTTGTCCTCCTTTCTTTCCGACCACCATGAGGCTGATTCATGATGAGTGTTATCGCCGGCAATGAGGATTAAATTCTTGTCATACTTCGGCCTTTAATGAGAATGACGAGGACTTCATCATCCCTAATGCAAGGAATCTCACGGCGGGGATTATCATTTGAGGTGGAAACTTTTGGAAGGATATGGGAGTCTTGGAGATAAAATGAACGCCCATCCCTCCCCCCCCCCCACCTCTCTCTCTCTCACCTCTCTCTCTCTCTCTCCTCTCTCTCTCTCTCTACTTCGCCACAACTAATAGTTTCCAAACATGCGCAGCTTGTTATGCCTATTTGTTTGTCTGTTGCTCACTCGCAATCTCTCTATCTTTTATCTTTCTAACCTACTGATTTTCTATGTCTCCTTGGATTCCAAGTCATAGTCTCTCTCTCTCTCTCTCTCTCTCTCTCTCTCTCTCTCTCTCATTTCAATGAAATGAAGGTATTTTCCACAATTAACCGTCCACTGGAGCTGATGAAAGAGTATTAAACTGATAAGGATAAGGCCTAATGAGAGGCTGCAGACAGCAAGGAGAGCGTAGACGGACTACAAAAGGAAGGGAAGAGGAAGTAAGATGGTGGAGGTGGGGGAGGGGATTGAGTTAGGAATGCTAGGAGAACTAGATATAATCCCATTGCAGTTTTAATTATGTTTGGGGATTTCGCTGGTTATACGACTAATTTTATTTAGGCCTATGTTGAATTTGGCTTTTATATTATTATAAATCCTTAGGGCCATTCAGCTGGTATTAAGGAGTGGGAATGATGTAAAGGATTTGGGGTAAGGGAAAGTGCAAATGAAAAGTCTCTTTGCAGTTTAAAACTTTGCTCTAGATCAAAACTGCTAGTGTTACTCTAATTTCTGTGGCTCTATGTAGTATCAAATTTTGCTCTAGATCAAAACTGCAAGTGCTACTCTACTATCTGTGGCTCTAAGCAGTTTCCAATTTTGCTCTAGATCAAAACTGCAGGTGTTACTCTACTTTCTGTGGCTCTATGCAGTTTCAAATTTTGCTCTAGATCAAAACAGCAAGTGCTACTCTACTTTCTGCGGTTCTATGCAGGGCAAGGTTCCTATGCCATCGACCAGTCGGGGAGAAAGTGGAAGTGGTGTATTATAGCAGTTCCTAGTATCCTTCTTTCCCTGGGGCCTATGTTCGTATTATTTGGTTCGCACGTCATCTTATTTGTTGATTCCCTGGATAGTTATATTAGACGAAGTCTTCATTCATTCCAATCACTCAGGCTGGAAACCTACCTCGATATGTTTGTATGGCACATAAAAAAAGCCATGCGTTTGCCATGGAGCCTTAAAAGCCTCATTGTTTCCTAAGGAAAAAAGACGATTCCCGATAATGACGATGATGAAGGCAAGCCAAACCAATAGATATTTTTCTGTTAGGTTAGGTAATTCATAGAAGACGAAACAAGACGGTTTTAATGGTCTTAACTCTGAAAAAAAAAGATACTTTGAAAGATGGGCCAAATGCATCGGCCAGTGTATGTAGGTATGTATGCATGTATACGGTTTTGTTTGTTTGTATGGCGTTTTTGCGTTGCAACAGGACCAACGGCTTTACACGACTTCCGAACCACGTCGAGAGTGAACTTTTATCACCAGAAATACACATCTGTAACCCCTCAGTTGAATGCCCGAGAATCGAACTCGTGGCCACCGAGGTGGCAAGCCAATACCTTGCCGACCATGCCACTGAGGCGCTGTATGTATGTATGTATATATATGATGTATGTATGTATGTATGTATGTATACATGAGCCGATGAATTTGGCCTATCCTCCATAACATCAGATTTTTTTCAGATTTATGAACATTAACACCGTTTCGCTATGTGTGTATACTCTTGTGTGTGTTTATATATATATATATATATATATATATATATATATATATATATATATATATATATATATATAGTATGTATATATATATATGTATATATATATTATATATAGTAGTATGTATAATATATATATATATATATATATATATATATATATATATATATATATATATATATATATATATATATATATATATATTTATATATATATATATATATATATATACACGGTCTTTAACCCCAAACAGCATCACAACTAAAATGGAACCTGGCAAAACCCGATGATAGGGCCAACAGGCTCCCCAATTCCCGTCCCCCATAGCCGAGGTGAGGGAAGGAGGGACGAAGGATGAAGAGTGAATAGACGGGGCCCTTCAATCAACATCAAATCTTCAATCGTGAAAAGTGCCTTTCCAATATCTCTCAACGCCGCTGTCACCTCCAAACACCGCCATCTTCCTCATCATATTCTCATCTCCCGGCCGTTGTCATCCCATTCTCGACCATAACTTTAAGCTTTTTCAATTTACACTTGTGTGTGGTTCTTGAAGGTTCACCGCGCAAAGTATCCCATTTTTACTCTGATAATAACCTTCTTAAACACGCATAATTATTATTTTTCCAATGAGGATAATGTTGCAAAGATAATGTTTAAAAGTAATTTTATAATTTTTTACTAACCTTTCTATATAATCAAGTCTTCAGAAAGTATTTGAATTAACCTCCATGGAAAGAGGAATTAGGTGTAATTCATAATCTAGTATCATTTAAATTTAATTATTCTTCACAAAGACGACTCAGAAATATTTCATAGTCAAGCATCATTTGAATTTATATCCCTAATCTTGAAAAGATTTCCTAATAACATATCAAGCACAATGTATCCACAGTTAGTTTACAAACTTATTTCTTAAAAAACTGCTCATTCTTGTTTCCAGTGAAGAAGATCTACATTAAATCTATGAACAAATAATATCTAAACCTCATTTCCATTATAAATGAGAGAATCAACAATAAATTTCTTGAGCAATTTTTAACAATTCCATTTAATTTCCGTTATCTGGAAGCATTTTTTGGATGATGTTAATCCCATGGATTGATGAAATGTCTTGGGTCGGGTATTCAAGCACAAGTTACCTGTCAGTCTCCCCGTCAGTCATCGAAACTGACCGTTCATCGAAATTGACGTTAAAACGTAAGTGGACGAGTTTGTGGGCGGAGTCAGTCCACCCGCCAAAACTGATGAACTGATGGAATTGCCTAAGTAACGTCCTTTCGGCCGACTTACAGGGTAACCAACGATTTTATGACACTTCGCTGCTGGATTTCGCCTGGAAATGATCTCAGACGCTCGCACAAGAATATGAATAAACTATGTATAGGCCTAATCAATTTCACTGTTAAGACTAAGTAGCGCTATTTGCAGACCGTCGTGAGTCTAAATTATCATAAATAAAAAATAAAAACTATTTCCATGTGGCAAATATAATTTGGTGTAGGCGTAGACCAGTGTCCTAACTTTTTACTAAGGGTGTTACTAGTGAAAGTGGGCTTCACGGTCCATTTCATAAATAACTGAATCAACCTCCAGGTCTAATTTAACCTTATTCATTAATATTGTATGAGAACAGACTACTCTTTAATAAGCAATTCAGACCATACTCTGTTACGCCTTTTTGCTTCTCTCCTATTTTTAAGTGAATCGCCGCAGCAGCAAGTTTATGTAGCTCGCACTCCTTATCAGCCAGCGGAGTTTCCATGGCTGCCAAATAGTGTTGCCATGACGAAGGCTAGGCGGGAACTGAGGGCAATGACCTCGACACCTCGAGTTGGCTGTCCGATTGACAGTTCTACTCTTTACGTGGGGACGCTCATCCGTCGAATGGTCGTGGGTGGACTGACAGGTAAACCTGAACGTGAATTCCCGGCCTTAGAGAGAAGGCACCGGTTGTATCTTGTGGTTCTCCTGTAAAAATACCAAGAAGACCTAGCGTTGGTATCCATAAGCTTTACTGCTCGTATGACCATTGGTATTATGAAGATGAGTTATGCTGAGATTAGTCAGTAAGTGTAAGGGAAGCCAAAAAAGTAGGCCTGATGCCTTAGTCACATATGCCAGATCCGTGGGGCGTGGAGTGGGGCAAAGCACCCTCAGTGACATCAAATGACTCTTAAACCAAAAGGATAATATCCTTTCAATGCTCCGCTTTCCAATGATACTAAGGATATGGTATGTGTGTATGTATGTATATATATATATATATATTATATATATATATATATATATATATATGTATGTATATATATCATGCTGAGAGTTGAAGGAAAATTTATTCGGCTTAACTTTTTTTACCTTTAGACCTAAATTTCAGAAGCGTGGGCTCATAACTTTTAAGGCGCCTTCTCTGTGAGTTTCCGTTAGTGCTTTGCCATAGAAGTTCAAATTCTACCGGCATATTCGCTGTAAATAAGTAGCCCTTGGTTTGACTTCATTCCTGCTTCTGTTGCACCATGAAGCACCTTGTATTAATATAAACTATACAATATAATATATATATATATATATATACATATATATATATATATATATATATATATATATATATATATTATGTATATGTATGTATTATATTTAGATATAATTTCTCTCTTTAATATATATTATATATATATATAATCTATATTCTATAATTATATATATAATAATATCTTTATATATGCACTTTTGAGTAATGTATATATACATAAAAACGTGCGTAGCTACAAATAGACATATATGAAATTTACAGATTTATCTACAAACAAACAAAAATTTAAACATAAATCCAATTTAGCATCAAAGTAAACAAACCAAAATTTCAACATAAACCCAATTTAGCAGCAAAGTAAACAAACCAAAATTTCAACATAAATCGATTTTAGCTTCAAAGTAAACAAACCAAAATTTCAACATAAACCCAATTTAGCTACGAAGTGAAACGTAAACAAACAAATTGAACAAATAAGTATAGAAGTTTCCCCCTTACGAAAAATTCGAGCCTCCTCCTCGTTGGCACGAGAGAATAAGAATCTCCTCAAGAAGGATCTCTGAAGGACATAAAAGGAGAGCCATCAGAAGGAGGCGAAGCCAAGCGCAGCGTCCTATTTTATGAATACGCGGAGCGTCTCCATCTCCTTTTGGCCTCCGGATCTCGTCTCCCATAATGCAGTTCATTAACGGTTTCACTTCCCTACTTCATCCCTTCGCAGCTCATTTCCCTTTCATCTCATATGCAGACTAACGCGTTTATCGCCTTCTCTCTCTCTCTCTCTCTCTCTCTCTCTCTCTCTCTCTCTGATAGTTGAAGTTTTTGCTTCACATCTCTCTTGTGTATTATATATATATATATATATATATATATATATATATATATATATATTATATATATATATATATATATATATATTTGTTTGCGAGTGTGTTTGAACGCTCTGTAGCAGCAATGTTCTAATTTCATGCCAGCTTACCAGGTGCAGGGGCAAAGAATATAGCCGTGGCAGTGAAAAAATCAAGGCAAATAGAAAAAGTGTAATCATAGCGCAGGGAGGAGGAAATTTTTTTATATATATATATATATAGATGGAAGAACTGGTCAGACAGAAGGTCTTGTAGCCAATGTTGTAGAGAACATCCGTCAGAAAACTGATAACGACATTTTTATAGGACATCTGCCCAGAACCGATGTAAGCCACTTGCTCCCTTAGCAAGGCAAATGGAATCAATGACAGACTGGATCTAATATGCCAAGAAAAAGGTGTTTGGTTTGGGACATATTTATCCGGAATAGGATAGTATATGAAAGAGATGGAACTCACTTGAATGTGGAAGGAAGAAACCTTCTCAACGAACACCTTCTGAAACACCTCAGTGAACTGATCATTCATGGAAGAAGTCGGTAAGCACCCAGAATCTGGTTAATAATAGCCCTGCAGGAAACAGTGCCAGTAAGGGAAACTAATAAAGCCACTGAGGACAAAAGAGAAGATAAAGTCCCTCAGAGTTGCGCAGTTTAATGCACAATGTATTCGGAACAAAGCAGATCTCTTCGAAGCATTGGTAGCAAGTGAAAAATTAGACATCATAGGTATCACAGAAACATGGATACAAGAGACAACAAGATACCTAGTAGGAGAGTACCAGATAGCTGGATATAAATTGTTCAAAAAAGATAGACTCAATAAAAAAGGTGGAGACGTTATGTTATATGTCGTGTACCACCTCAGTCCAATAAAGTGTAAAATTACAACCATGCATGAAGTGACTGGCATTAACATAAACAGCCTAAAGGAGGAAAGAAGGTGATGACTAACACTAGTGTACAGACCTCCCCACCAACCACAAACGTCCGATGAGGAGCTATATGCACTGTTAGGACAAGAAATAAACAACAAACCCTGCATCATAATGGGAGATTTCAATGCAGCAGTACACTGGGATACGATGACCTCCGCATAAAACGTGGAAGGAACGAGACTTTCAGATTTTGTGAAAAATGAAATCCTCCACCAATTAGTTGACAAACCTGCTAGAGGAAGCAACATACTAGACATCGTCCTATCAACAGAAGCTAACGTAATGTCTGACCTTTCAGTAGGTGCAAATCTAGGCAAAAGCGACCATAAAATTATTGTTTCAAATTCATGTTCAACATAAAAAAAGAGAAGAAAATTTTAATGAGATTAGACTATCGTCGACAGGAACTAAAAACGCAAAAGGAGTACGTTAAATATCTAGATTACGACGAGAACACAGGCATAGATAAGTACTGGGAAGCCTTTCTAGGAGAAAACACTCTAGATGTGTACTATTAATACAAATACTAACAAATGGCAACCCTCACCCTAAGTGGTTCAACAGAGAAATTAAAAATAGAATAAGAGAAAGAGACAGATTGCACAAATCAATGAACCCACACCAAACACCAGAAGAAGCAAGCAGGTTTAAAGAACTCTGTAGAATGGTGGACAAATTAGTAAGAAATGCAAAGATAAATGAGGATAAGAGAGTTGCATCTGTTTGTAAGGAAAACCCAAAAGAATTCTTTGCGCATGTTAAAAAGCAGAATTATTATTAAATAAGTTTTTTACTAGTGTTTTCACAATTGAAGACATTACCTCAATACCGGAACCTGCTGTTAAATATGAAGGGGCAGAACCGTTGGACAAAACAATATTTACAGAAGAGGCATTAAAAACAAAATAGACAAACTCAAGCAGTTCAAATCCCCTGGCACGGATGGGATTCATCCAAGAGAAATTGAAGAACTAAAAGAGGAGATAGTTCCTCACCTACATAAACTCTACAGAAAAAGTGCAGAACAAAGAAAGGCACCGAAAGGATGGAAACTAGTTAAATGTGCCCCCAGTTTAAAAAAAGGTCCAAGAGAAGAGCCGGGAAATTATAGACCAATCTATCTAACGTCGGTCTTTTGTAAGATTTTTTGAGTCCATGCAGATAGAAACAACTTGCTGTTAAACAGTCCACACAGTTTCAGACAAAACAGATCCTGCCTATCAAACCTATTGGAGTTTTTTCATAAGATGCTTGGTATTTACGACAGTAGTAGAGTAATAGATATACTATACTTAGATTTCCAAAAGGCCTTTGACAAAGTTCCACGCAAGAAAGTAATGGCAAAAGTTAGAGCTTTAGGAATTGTAGGAGAAATAGCAGACTGGATCAAAGACTGGCTAACTTATAGAAAACGGAGAGTCGTAATAAATGGTGAAAAATCAGAATGGGAAGATGTAACAAGCAGAGTTCCTCAGGGTTCTGTCCTTGGCCCTCTCGTTTTTTATTAACATTAATGACATTGATGTAGGCTTAACTAGCAGGATAGCCAATTTGCAGATGACACCAAACTAGGTGTAATTGCAGCAGACCCAAATACAGTGGAAAGTTTAAGATATTATCTAAAGAAAATAGGAGAGTGGTCTAAAGATGGCAAATGCCTTTTAACTCGGACAAGTATAAAGTGTTACAAATAGGAATGACTTAAATAGTATAAAACAAGAGGACCTTGGGGTCATTATTACCAAGGACTTAAAATCCACAAAACAGTGCATAAAAGCTGAAAAGAAGGCACAAAAACTAGTGGGATACATAAAGAGGCAGTTCAGATACAGAAACAAGGAAACGATGCTGCAGCTCTACACATCCATTGTTAGACCTCATCTTGAAAATACAGTACAGTTTTGGTCACCAACACCAAGAAAGAATATAAATAGATTAGAAGGGGTACAAGCAAGAGCCACAAAGTAAATTCCATCCATCAGGCAAATAGGTTACCAAAGACGACTAGAGAGCCTGAACATGTATGGCTTAGAAACACGACGATTGCGAGGACAACTAACAGAAACATTCAAAACACTGAAAGGCAAAACAAAAATAGACAGTAACCTATTTACGTTAAACAAAAACTAGACACGAAATAATGAATGGAAAATAGAACTGAAGAGATACAACACATCTCATTGCGGGAACTTCTTCACATACAGTATAAGTGACACATGGAATAAACTGCCACCATAAGTTGTAAACAGCAACAGTATGGAAGAGTTTTAAAGAAAGCTGGACAAAATCATATGGACTCTGTGAATACACAGTAAAACCTGCTCCTTGAGATAAGTGAGCACATGATGTCTCCTCGGATGGACTAACAAGTCGGACACTTTGTAACGCTCTCTCTCTCTCTCTCTCTCTCTCTCTCTCTCAGCTTTATCTGGAGAAGAAGGTAGCAGACATTTCGGTGAAGATGTTAATCAACCCTTTACAGTTATAACTTTATAGAAATTATTATTCGGTTTTTGTTTGTATATTTATCATGATAAACTGAAAAAGTGTCAAATAATCATCATTATCAGAGAAAATCTTTATCCTAAACCAAACAAAAAACTGGCGGCTGAAAGCAGACAGCGCCTGAACAAGAAGGCTCAAACCAATTCCTAGCAATATATTAGAACCAAATTCAAATCCAGATAAGCTTCAGTGTCAGGGATTTTGGATTGTATTAAGTTGTCTCATGAGAATCTGCTGTCTGTATCTTTAATTCGATTTACCAGCAACAACGGGCCGCAATCTTTACTCACGTAACGAGTATATTTTGTCTGAATCTGTTGTAGAATTAGACATAATCGCGTCGGAATCTGCGATAGAATTATTGAGAAAAATTGCTTCCAAATCCTTATTAAGAAAAAAACTTGGGTTAGACTCTATTTCGAGTCATCAATAAAATATATCTCAACCTTTATTAAAATCCCTGACTAACTCGATTTTGATTCCTTTTATAAAACACTGATATCTTAGTTAGCATCTCCATTTGAATATACGGTTAAATCTTACAGACGTTCATTTTGGATCATCGAATAAACATATATTAAATACTTCAGTTCATATAAAAATGTTACAAAACTCCAAGTAAACAAAACAAAAAATAATAAAAAAAATGAGCCACAGAAAAAAGTATGTTTTCTTTCTTATATATGAACAGACATATTTTACGATATTTGGACTTTAGTATAAAAAAGAAGTAAAGATTTTTCTTCTCGTCACAAAATTCTCATCCCTCAAGCATCAATTCTTTCCCGCTCATTGATGCTGTATCTCTTCCTCTCATTACTCTCATCAATGTCGTCATACATCCTTTGGTCGGTAATAAGCAGCCTTACAATTATTAAGCCTTTGATATCCAATACTCTTTATCTATCTTTTTTTTCTTCTTTTTGGTTAAGAGCCTGCCCGCTGGTGATATCCTTCCTCAACATCTTCCTTCTTCCTTCTTATCTCCTTTACTTTACTTCTCCTTGCTGTTCCATTGTTTCGCTGTTGACTCTAAATGACAAATATTTATCATGTTAAATAATTTTCTATACTTGCAAGTATGTCTTTATATTTATTCTGTTTTTTTTTTCTTAATGAATATATCTTTTTGTAAATTTTTGTCTCTTAATAACAAACAATTAGTAAAAGGAATTTTATATTACTTTCTACCTTCGTTTTTATTCATGATCTTGAATTCCTCTCCTCTTCATTAATACTTTGGTAATATGCTTTATTCTAGTCTTCTGTTCCAGTTTAATTACAACCACGTTGTTCCTACCTGTTCGTATGGACGGCTGCTTAAAAGAATTTGTTTTACGTTTTCGTTCGTTATATTTCTTTATCCTTTCCCCTCATCCTGTGATCTTATGTAATTCAAAATTAATCTCTCTCAGCTCTGTCCCTTCATGATGTCTCCCTCTTAGCTCTTAAATTTTCAACATCAGACCTCTCTCTCTCTCTCTCTCTCTCTCTCTCTCTCTCTCTGTCTTACCATTCATTTATTTCAGTTTTAGATATCTTTTCCCTTTCTTTTACTGTTTCCTACCTTTCATTTTAATCTAGTACCAGTTATCTACTCTCTCTCTCTCTCTCTCTCTCTCTCTCTCTCTCTCTCTCTCTCTCTCAGTCAATTCTATCTCCCCCCAGAGCTAGATATTGGTGAGGAGGAACAAGTCGAGTCTGCATTGCAAATGAAGTAATAAACGGCGAATGTTTTAATACTTTCCGCTTCGGATCAAACGGAAGTCAGCCGGGCGGTGAGATGAGACGGGGACTGGGGAGAAATATAGGATGGGGAAATGTTTAGGGGGGAGGGGGCAGAACAGGGATACGGAGAGGGTAGGAGGAGAGAGGGGAGATGTTGTTGATCTATTGCCATAGGGAGAAAGAAAGGTAGGGGACTGGTAGGGATTGGGGGGATGGTGTAGGCAGGAGAGAAGGTTGAAAGAAATGAAGGTCTGATTGATACTTTGTTGGAAAAAAGAATACATAAATGAAAGAGAGAGAGAGAGAGAGAGAGAGAGAGAGAGAGAGAGAGAGAGAATTAGCTACCTTTCGTAAAATATTTCAGAGTGAAATCATCATCGCCGGAACGTCAACAGAGTTTGGGAGATCCTGCCCTAGAGCTTTGTAAACACAACTTTTTCATCCTTCCAAATTTTTGTCCTTTGCTTATTAAGTATGAAACTGTCTCCCGGAATAGAACCTCCTTTGTGATCGCTTGACCAATGAGGACGATAATTCAGAGCGGGGTGCGCTCGCTTCCTCTATTTTATGCAAAAGCTAAAACTTTTACGAACTTCGTTTCTCTAAAAAAAAAAAAAAATAAATAAATAAAGGTTTCTCTAAAAAAAATAAAAGGCTTTTCACCCCTGAGATAGTATCAAATGACTCACACTTCCATGCCATATCTAGCGAGTCTCCCCACTGGGGATGGGGGATATATAAAAGGGGAATCAAGTCAACTAAAGGAAGGAAGGCTGGGGAAGAGTGCTTTGGAGGGACGAAGGAAGAATACACAACTGAATCACCGACTTCCAAAGAATAGAGGACCCGATAGTTAACTAAATCTCTCTTTTTTTTTGTTCCTCCAGCTAATGTGTTTGATGTTGGGAATTGACGAAGACCCACTAGAGAGGCAGAGGGTCAAGAGAATGAAAAAATAGATTAAACACTCATCATAAGAAATTGATTTACCTTGGACCGGTTGGGGGAGGGGTGGGGACTAATACCGGGATTACAGTCTAGTACCATTAAGGGATCAGAGATGACGCAGACATAACGGATCTCTCTCTCTCTCTCTCTCTCTCTCTCTCTCTCTCTCTCTCTCTCTCTCTGTTCTTTTGATGGTAAGTCTCCAACCTGCCGCTTACTCTGAGCCTTTTTAATGGCATCTTTTGGTCTAATTTTGCTTCTGATTAAATTTGCTTAACTATACATTATTACAGACTCCAAGCAAATAAAGGACAGTAAAAATATACACCAATAAGATGGTGAAGAAATAAAAAAACTACAACAGTTATATAATGATTATTATGAAAGTGATAATAGCAACATACAATAAGCCTTTGGGAAATAGCTCCAAACCGACTCTATATGTTCAAAAATCTTAGTAACTTTTCTAGTTTTTTGTACAAGTCAGCTTCACAAACTGAATTTACCCCTCAGGATTCAAAACTACTTCCATTTATAAATTACATACTAAATGCAAAACTTTCTATAATTATCAGTTATCTTTGGTGTATAAAATATCCCATCTCATTCTCCGAAGCTAATTTAGAAATCTAACCGAGAAATTTAGAAAATTGAAGAAATGTCTTATTTTCGAGCAGCTATAAATCAATTATACTTTGATTGTATTACAAATTTCACAATACTGAAAAATATGTAAGTAAAGCTGGAAAAAACACATTCCAAGCAGTCTTGAACTCACTCACACACTGCCCAGATCCAGAACAATTACGCTTTTCTGAAAGAAATATGCACATACACGAAATAACACAAAAGGACATTTTCCTATAGAATTTTAGTGACGATTCTCCAGAGATGAAAGATTAGAGAGAAAATTAGACACACTTGATATGGAGAGAGATGGGAAACGGAGGGAAAGATGTGATGCGTAAATAAGATGAAGACGTGAGGAGAGGGAAAGAAGAGGAAAAAGAGCACTAGGAGGGCCCAGTGTAGAAGGACGTGCAAAAATGAAGTGGAAAGGGTCAGGAATCAAGTGGAATTTCGAGATTTTAAGTCAACAGGTCTCCCATTCAGATGAAAGGCTGAAGAAGACAGACAGACAGACAGACAGACAGACAGGCAGGCAGACAGACAGACACACAGACAGACATACATGGTAGAGTATGCTTCGAATGGAAATAATTTAATACTGCTTTAGCAAACTAGATTGAGTCTTAAGTATATAGGGGAAAGCATTTCATATATATAATATATATATATATATATGATATATATATATATATATATATATATATATATATATATATCAATTCAAGCTACAAATGTCCTTTAATATCTAAATTCACTTTACCTCCCAAATGATATATTTTCATATATGTACCGAAGGGGGGGAATTTTTAAGTTGATAACAATTTCGTCCCCCCATGGGATCGAACCACCGTGGACGGGGACGAAATCAGGAACAGTCAGTGACGCTATCCGATTGGATAGCGTCACTGACTGTTCCTGATTTCGTCCCCGTCCACGGTGGTTCGATCCCATGGGGGGACGAAATTGTTATCAACTTAAAAAATTCCCCTTCGGTACATATATGAAAATATATCATTTGGGAGGTAAGTGAATTTAGATATTAAAGGACATTTGTAGCTTGAATTGATATATATATATATATATATATATATATATATATATATATATATATATATATATATATATATATATATATATATATATATATATATATATATATATATATATATATTTCAGTATGTTAAAAAAGGGAAACAACGCATAAGTTGAAATCAGTTAGATTTTGCTTGAATGAAAAAAAAATATATACTTTGAAGGAAAAAAGAAAATATTAAAAATAAAGCAATAAAATCTTTTGAATTTTCTACACGATACCAAGCTAATACAAAATGTTTTTTTTTTTTTTTTTTTGATAGCAGTTAAAGTCTAATGGCATTTTTGCTGTGGGCTTCAAATTGTATGGGAAAAGAGAAAAAAAGTTTAATTCTCTACTGGTTGCCAACATGTTCATATCACTGACCTACGTAAACGTGGTCTTAGTGATAGAACACTGATTTTATATTTTTCAATTTAAATAGTTGCCGCTCATCTTAATAGGTTCAAGGCGGAGAAGTAGCAAACAATAGATCTGCGAAATTTAGTATCCTAGCTGACATGTAGGTATGTACAAAAGATATAACTAAAAGTGCAGTTAACAACAAATGAAAAGTATGTGGATTCAGATTGTATTTTATACTGATATAGATAAATAAACAGACAAACAGATATATAGAGATAACACACAGTTACAGAATAGGCCTTTTGTTGGAGGATGTGGCTTTACATGTCTTTTGGGGGTGAAAATGGTATAGCCCTTTGCCTTTCTCCATCATTATTGTTATTCACCAAAATATTTAAGCTGCCAGGTAACTAATTTTCTGCTTAGGTCATCAGGGGTATAATGAAATTTTAGGAAAAGGACGAAAAATTGACTGACGCGAATAATTTCATAATTTTGACTTACTGGGTTTCAATCTTAATGATCGTGCGAAATGGACACTTGGTGTCTTAGAGATTACTCAGAAAAATTAGGGCGTTTGCTTACTCAGTAATCTTAAATATGTCTGGAAGAGAATTCACGTCAAGGTGATGAACCTGAACATCCAGAGAATCCACTCTATGGTAATCTGCCAAAAAGAGTATCTATATGTAGCACATATAATGGAAGAGAAAACAGAAATAAAACAGCATTCATCAATCAACCAATGTAACGTTCCTCGAGAAGAGAGAATCCGCTAACTCTGCAAAAGAAATACTTCTTTCTTATTTTGCTAGCTGCCGTGGGAATTATGAAAATAGAGATCTTAACACTGCTCTCAACTCCACTTTCGGCGTTTCTTTCTTCACTGTCCTTTGTCCTCGCCGCCTTTTATTTTAATTTCGAGTGACAGTTTCAATTACTCCGTCGCTTTGTCGTCGTTCATTAATTCATGACCCAAGCTTGCAACAACGATGGCATGGCCAGTAGTACGATTCTTGTAGCAGAAGCCATTAAACAAGAGAAAATGGAGAGGGTGGATACTGCATGGAAACCCCAAAACATATTTGGAGGCTGTCAAGATGAGTTCTAGGTGTTAAAAAGGTGGGTGGAGGGATTGGTTCCCTTGGTTTCCTACAGCCAGGGTGTCCTTTGTCAACTGAATTTACATGCCTGCTTGGGGATTCTACGAGATGGCTATGACCGTGATGTAAATCCGAAACAAGAGGGCTATAAACTGGCCTTAACCCGCTGTCAATCTGCCCGGCTTCTGAAAAGTGATTTTTAACGGGTTCTTTAAAATACGCAGAAACTGAGACAAAGCGGTGTTTATTTCGTATCACGTCAGCGTTACTTGAAAATAATAACCGAGATGATTGGTGTTAATTTGGAATTTTCTTTGGCACTTCGTATACTACTTGGTGATCCAAAGATTTTGTTGTCAGTGGGAGGTAACAATACTGAAAATATTTCAAGAAAATACATCGTTAGGATAACATTAATATCTGCCAAATCTAGCGAGGAAATATGCCCTCACAAGAAAATCGTTTATTTCACTAGATAATACTGTATTGGATAAAACACACCTCTTGGGTGAGTGTCAAGTATTATAACCAGTAATGCATATTAGACTACTTGTAGCTTCGTAGCTTCAATCCAAATCCAATGTCATGAAGTCAGTTATGGTATTATCGCCTTTTCAAATAAGATTCCAATGAGGAATTCTTTACCGATGCATCTTCTTCATTTATCCAAAAGGAAATTAATGTAATTTAGTTTCATGAATTTCATAATCAAGTCCCAGACTTCACTAGGATATACGTAGGTTCATGCCTTTCATCGTGAAATCCCTTACTTCATTATATAAATCCATGATGGAAAATATCTTGTAAATACCAGGAATCAAGTTCTAACATTTGGTTGACAGCTTGGTAACTAAGCCGGTAGACTGCATGGAACTATCTAGATTCTAGAACATCTGGTTTCACACGGTCAAACATGTTGTTCAACACACTCATCAAACCTCCAACACAACATGCTTGAGGAGCTTTTACACGTTCAAACCAAAGAGACAGACAACCTCAGTCGGCACGAAGAGAAGGAGGAACATGTCTCTTACCCAAGATGAGGTGATACCAATTGGGATGGTGATAGCGCTCAAGGAAAAGAAAAAGAAGCAGCGGTCAACATGGACAAAGGTACCAAATTTCTCATACCAATATTATGAAAGAGCTGAAACTCCAGCCAGATGATTGGCGTTATATGCGCATGGATGAAACGACATACATTAGCCCAGTTTATCTAGAATAAAAATGTTTTCTTATTGCTGATAGATCTAAAACATAAGATTCCCGAGTGAAAGCCCAAAATTATAAACCACAAGATCAACTTGGACTGATTAGGTGCAGAAACCGTTCCTCCTACCAATCCACATCTGCTGAAGTATACCCAGATCACTTGGGTGAAAGCCAAGGACTTTTAACCACTAGAGACTGATTATATTATAAACAGAAACAGCTAGTGAGTATCCCTTGTGTTTCATTAGATATCAATCTCTCATAAAACACATTCTTATGCCGAGAATCGAACAGGACCTGGGTGAAGCCTAGGTATCCTAGCCACTAGACCACATAGGACTGATTTGACATATAATTCGTGACAATTATAAACAGATTCCTTTCCTTCTTAAAGAATAAAAATCTCATATACTAACTTTCTAATTCCTGCAGACATGCCTATCCATCCAAGTTAACGTACAGTAACAAAGGCCTTCATCTGAAGAAAAGAAATTGCTTCAAACCAAAGATTCTTGAGTGAAAGCTAAAAATCAATGGCCACTAAACTATTCAGGACTGAACGGGCAGGGGAATCATTCCTATAACTATTCCATGAATGTCAAAGAACTTGGATCTCTTGATTGCAAGGCAATGATTACAACCACCAGGGACTTATTAGACCATGAATACAAATCTCTAGCACTTGTGCTCTTTATTTTGTTAAACATCAATCTCACAGAAAAGATGTTCCTATGCCGGGAATCGAACCCGGACCTCCTGGGTGAGAGCCAGGTATCCTAGCCACTAGACCACATAGGACAGATTAATGAAGTATTTTAGGTCATTTATAAACAAATCCCTTGCTTCATTATGTATAGAAATAATCAAATTATAATTTTCCCATTCCAGAAGTCATGCCTGTGCATCTGGGGTAACAGATGTTAGCAAAGGCCTTAATCTGAAAAAAAAAATATCCTTTCTATGGCAAGAAATCAAGCCTAAAATTCTTTAGTGAAATCCAGAAATTCATGACCACAAAACCACCCAGTATTGAAGGGGCTCAGAAATCATTTCTACAATCATTCCAAGTTTGTCAAAGAACCCAGATCTCTTGGGTTTCAGCCAATGTTCCACCCATGAATACAAATCTCTAGCATATAATATACTTTATGCTTCATTATGCGTTAATCTCTCAGAAAATACATTCCTATGCCGGGAATCGCACCAGGACCTCCTGGGTGAAAGCCAGGTATCCTAGCCACTAGACCAAATAGGATTGAAGCACACTGTAATTTATGTCATTTTTAAATGAATAATTTGCTTCTTTAGTTATAAAAATTTCAGAAAATAATTTTCACATACCAGAGTCTTGCCTATGCGTCCAGGGTAACTTATATTAGCCGAGCCCTTCATCTGGAAAAAAATTGCTTCCTCCTACACCTAAAAATGAAACATACAATTCTCGAGTGAAAGTCAGATATCATTGGCCATAGAAGTGTCCGGGACTAAACCGGTGCAGGAATCATTCCTCCAATCATTCTTTCACTGTTTAAGAACCCAGATCTCTTGAGTGAAAGCCAACAATTCCAACCATCTTTAACCATATGCCTAGCCACTAGACCACATAGGACTAATTTGACATATAATTCTTGACATTCATAAACAAATCCTTTACTTCTTAAGAAATAAAAATCTTATATAATACCTTTCATATTTCTGCAGTCATGCCTATCCATCCACGTTAACGTACAGTAGCAAAGGCCTTCTTCTGAAGAAAAGAAATTGCTTCAAACCTACAATTCTTGAGTGAAAGCCAGAAATCAATGGCTACTAAACTATACGGGACTGAATGGGCACAGGAATCATTCCTGTGATTATTCCATGACTGTCAAAGAACTTGGATCTCTTGATTGCAAGGCAATGATTACAACCACCAGGGACTTATTAGACCATAAATACAAATCTCTAGTGCCTGTGCGTTTTACTTCATTAAATATCAATCTCACAGAAAAGATTTTCCTATACCTGGTCGAACCCGGACCTCCTGGGTGAGAGCCAGGTATCCTAGCTACTAGACCACATAGGAATAATTAATTAAGTAATTTAGGTCATTTATAAACAAATCCCTTGCTTCATTAGGTATAGAAATTATCAAAACATAATTTTCCCATTCCAGGAGTCATGCCTGTGCATTTGGGGTAACAAATGTTAGCAACGAACTTCATCTGAAAAAAAATTTATCCTTTCTATGGTTAGAAATCCAGCCTGAAATTCCTGAGTGAAATCCAAAAATTCATGGCCACAAAACCACCCAGTATTGAAGGGGTACAGAAATCATTTCAACAATAATTCCAAGTTTGTCAAAGAACCCAGATCTCTTGGGTTTAAGCCAATGTTTCCACCCATGAACACAAATCTCTAGCATATAATATACTTTATACTTCTTTATATGTTAATCTCTCTGAAAATATATTCCTATGCCGGGAATCGAACCCGGACCTCCTGGGTGAAAGCCAGGTATCCTAGCCACTAGACCACATAGGATTAAACCATGTTGTAATTTATGTCATTTAAAAATAAATCCCTTCCTTCTTTAGATCTAAAAATTTCAGAAAATAATTTTCACATACCAGGAGTTGTGCCTATGCGTCCAGGGTAACTTATATTAGCCAAGCACTTAATTTGGGAAAAAAATTTTTTGCTTTCTCATACACCTAAAATTCAAACTTATAATTTTCGAGTGAAAGTCAGAGATCATTGGCCATAGAAATATCTGGGACTGAACGGGTGCAGGAATCATTCCTCCAATCATTCTTTCACTGTTTAAGAACCCAGATCTCTTGAGTGAAAGCCAACAATTCCAACCATTAATATATATCTTTAACCATATGCTTTCTACTTTATTAGATATTAATCTCAGAAAATATATTCCTCTATCTGTAATCAAATCTGGAGTCCTGGACCTCCTAGGTGAAACCTGGTGGCGTATCCACTAAACCACACGTAATTGTATCGATTTTAAATTGGTGTCATCTATAAACAAATCCTTTGCTTCCTTGGGTATGAAAATCTCAACAACAAAAAAATTCCCATCACATGAGTCATGCCTACTATGCATCCAGGGTAACATACATTAGCCAGCCCAGTCCACATTCAATAAATAATTGTTTGTTATTGCCGATCGATCTAAAACATAAGATTCCCAAGTGAAAGCCCAAAACTATAAACCATAAGATCAAATGGGACTGATGAGGTGCAGAAGCCGTTCCTCCTACCAATGCACATTTGCTGAAGCACCAACATCATTTGGGTGAAAGCCAACGATTTTAACCACTAGAGACTGATTAGATTACAAATACAAACCACTAATGAGTATGCTTTGTGATTCATTAGATATTAATCTCTCATAAAGCACATTCCCATGCCGGGAATCGAATTGGACCTAGCTGAAGCCCAGGTATACTAGCCACTAGACCACATAGGACTGAATTGACATATAATTCGTGACATTTATAAACAAATAATTTACTTATTAAGAAATAAAAATCTTATATAATAACTCTCATATTCCTACAGTCATGCCTATCCATCCACGTTAACGCACAGTAGCAAAGGCCTTCTTCTGAAGAAAAGAAATTGCTTCAAACCTACAATTCTTAAGTGTAAGCCAGAAATCAATGGCTACTAAACTATACGGGACTGAATGGGCATAGGAATCATTTCAGTGATTATTCCATGACTGTCAAAAAACTTGGATCTCTAGATGGCAAGGCAATGATTACAACCACCAGGGACTTATTAGACCATGAATACAAATCTCTAGTGCCTATGCTCTTTACTTAATTAAATATCAATCTCACAAAAAAGATGTTCCTATGCCGGGAATCGAACCCGGACCTCCTGGGCGAGAGCCAGGTATCCGAGCCACTAGACCATATAGGAATAATTAATTAAGTTATTTAGGTCATTTATAAACAAATACCTTGTTTCATTAAGTATAGAAATTATCAAAACATAATTTTCCCATTCCAGGAGTCATGCCTGTGCATTTGGGGTAACAAATGTTAGCAAAGGCCTTCATCTGAAAAAAAAAATTATCCTTTCTATGGCTAAAAATCAAGCCTAAAATTCTTGAGTGAAATCCAGAAATTCATGGACACAAAACCACCCAGTATTGAAGGGGTACAGAAATCATTTCTACAATCATTCCAAGTTTGTCAAAGAACCCCGATCTCTTGGGTTTGAGCCAATGTTTCCACCCATGAACACAAATCTCTAGCATATAATATACTTTAAACTTCATTATATGTTAATCTCTCAGAAAATACATTCCTATGCTGGGAATCGAACCCGGACCTCCTTGGGGTGAAACAAGCCCAAGGTATCCTAGCCACTATGACCACATAAGGATTAAACCATGTTGTAATTTATTTTGGTTCATTTAAAAATAAATCCCTTCCGTTCTTTAGATCTGAAAAAATTTCAGAAAAAATAATTTTCAAAACATACCAGGAGTTTGTGCCTATGCGTCCTAGGGTAACTTATATTAGTCCAAGCCCTTAAATTTGGGAATTTTTTTTTTTTTAAATTTTTTTGCTTTCCTCCTACAACCTAAAATTCAAATTCCTAACTCCTAATTAATTTCGGAGTGAAAGTCAGAGATTCATTGGCCGCATAGAAAATATCTGGGACTGGAACGGGGTGCACGGAATCTATTCCTCAATCAATTATCTTTGAACTTTTGTTTAAGGAACCCAGATCTTTTTCCTGGAAGTGAAAAGCCAACAATTCCAACCATTTAATATTATATCTTTAAACCATATGCCTTTCTACCTTTATTAGAATAATTAATCTCAGAAAAGATATATTCCTCTATCTGTTAAATCAAATCTGGAGTTCCCTGGACCTTACCTCGGTGAAGGGAGCCTGGTGGCGTATCCAACTAAACATATGTTAAATTGTATCCGATTTTTAAATTTGATGTCATTTATAATAAATTCCTTTGATTTCCTTTCGGTATGAAAATCTCAAAAAAATAAAATTTTCCCAATTTTTCCCAATTACAGGAGTCATGCCTACTAATGTAATCCAGGGTAACATATATTTAGCCCAGTTCCATCCATGAATAAAATAATTGGTTTGTTATTGCCTGAATGATTTCTGAAAACATTAAGAATTCCCGAGGTGAAAGCCCTCAAAATTATATAAACCAACAAAGATCAAATGGGACTGGATGAAGGTGCAAGAAACCGCGTTTCCTACCTAACCAATGCACATTTGCCTGAAGCAAACCCACCATCTAATTTGGGTGAAAGACCAAACGATTTTAACCACTAAGAGACTGAATTAGATTTACCCAAATAAGAAACCACTAAATGAAGTATGGCTTTTGTGGATTCATTAGATTATTAATTCTTCTCATAAAAGCACATTCCCATGCCAGGGAAATTCCGAATTGGACCTAAGCTGAAAGTCCCACGGTATTCCTCTAGCCACTAGACCAACATAGGAACTGATTTTGACATTAAATTAATTTCGTGGACATTTTATAAACAAATCCCTTTTTTACTTAATCTTAAATTGAAAAATAAAAAATCTTATATAATAACTCTTCATATTCCTTGCAGTCCATCGCCTATTCCATCCACAGTTAATAGTTAACAGTAAGGCAAAAAAGAGGCCCTTTTCTTGTGAAGAAAACGAAATTTGCTTCAAAACCTAAAACAATTCTTGAGTGAAAGGCCAGAAATCGATGGCTACTAAAACATATATGGGACTGAATAGGGCTCACAAGGAATCATTTCCTTGTGCATTATTCCATGACTGATCAAAGAACTTAGGATGTCCTTGATTGCCAAGGCAAATGATTTACAACCACCAGGGACTTGTTAGAACCGCATGAATACAAATCTTCTAAGCGCCTGTTTGCTTTTTACTTCATTAAAATATCAAATCTCAACAGGAAAAGAATGATTCCTATGCCGGGAATCGTAACCCGGTAACCTCCTGGGTGAGAGCCAGGTATCCTAGCCGCACTAGACCCACATAGGAATAATTAATTAATGTGAAATTTAATGGTCATTTATAAACAAATCCCTTGGCTTTCAAATTAAGGTATATGAAAATTTATTCAAAAACATAATTTTCCCCATTTCCAGGGAGTCCATGCCTGTGCATTTGGGGTAACAAATGTTAGCAAAGGCCTTCATCTGGAAAAAAAATTTATCCTTTCTATGGCTAGAAATCAAGCATAAAATTCTTGAGCGAAATCCATGGCCACAAAACCACCCAGTATTGAAGGGGTGCAGAAATCATTTCTACAATCATTCCAAGTTTGTCAAAGAACCCAGATCTCTTGGGTTTAAGCCAATGTTTCCACCCACGAACACAAATCTCTAGCATATAATATACTTTATACTTCTTTATATGTTAATCTCTCTGAAAATATATTCCTATGCCGGGAATCGAACCCGGACCTCCTGGGTGAAAGCCAGGTATCCTAGCCACTAGACCACATAGGATTAAACCATGTTGTAATTTATGCCATTTAAAAATAAATCCCTTCCTTCTTTAGATCTAAGAATTTCAGAAAATAATTTTCACATACCAGGAGTTGTGCCTATGCATCCAGGGTAACTTATATTAGCCAAGCCCTTAATTTGGGAAAAAAATTTTTTGCTTCCTCCTACAACTAAAATTCAAACCTATAATTTTCGGGTGAAAGTCAGAGATCATTGGCCATAAAAATATCTGGGACTGAATGGGTGCAGGAATCATTCCTCCAATCATTATTTCACTGTTTAAGAACCCAGATCTCTTAGGTGAAAGCCAACAATTCCAACCATTAATATATATCTTTAACCATATGCTTTCTACTTTATTAGATATTAATCTGGAGTCCTGGACCTCCTAGGTGAAGCCTAGTGGTGTAGCTACTAAACCACGCTTAATTGTATCGATTTTAAATTGGTGTCATTTACAAAAAAATCCTTTGCTTCCTTAGGTATGAAAATCTCAAAAAAATAATTTTCCCATCACATGAGTCAGGCCTACTATGCATCCAGGGTAACATACATTAGCCCAGTCCACCTTCAATAAATAATTGTTTGTTATTGCTGATAGATCTAAAACATAAGATTCCCGAGTGAAAGCCCAAAATTATAAACCACAAGATCAAATGGGACTGATGAGGTGCAGAAACCGTTCCTCCTACCAATGCACATTTGCTGAAGCACCCACATCATTTGGCTGAAAGCCAACGATTTTAACCACTAGAGACTGATTAGATTACAAATACAAACCACTAATGAGTATGCTTTGTGATTCATTAGATATTAATCTTCATAAAAGCAACATTCCCAATGCCTCGGGAATCGAATTGGACCTAGGTGAAAGAAACCCAACGTATCCTAGCCACTAGGACCACATAGGACTGATTTGACATATAATTTCGTGACATTCATAATCAATCCTTTTAACCTTCTTAAGAAATAAAAAATCTTATATAAATAAACTTTCATATTCCTGCAGTCATGCCTATCCATCCACGTTAAAGTTGTACAGTAGCAAAGGCCTTCTTCTGAAGAAAAGAAATTGCTTCAAAACCTAGCAACTCAAGAGTGAAAGCAGAAATCAATGGCTAACAAACTAAAAATATACGGGGGACTGAATGGCATAGGAATCATTCCTGTGATTATTCCATGACTGTCAAAGAACTTGGATTTCTTGATTGCAAGGCAATGATTACAACCACCAGGGACTTATTAGACCATGAATACAAATCTCTAGTGCCTGTGCGTTTTACTTCATTAAATATCAATCTCACAGAAAACATGTTCCTATGCCGGGAATCGAACCCGGACCTCCTGGGTGAGAGCCAGGTATCCTAGCCACTAGACCACATAGGAATAATTAATTAAGTAATTTAGGTCATTTATAACAAATCCCTTGCTTCATTAGGTATAGAAATTATCAAAACATATTTTCCCATTCCAGGAGTCATGCCTGTGCATTTGGGGTAACAAATGTTAGCAAAGGCCTTCATCTGGAAAAAAAATTTATCCTTTCTATGGCTAGAAATCAAGCATAAAATTCTTGAGCGAAATCCATGGCCACAAAACCACCCAGTATTGAAGGGGTGCAGAAATCATTTCTACAATCATTCCAAGTTTGTCAAAGAACCCAGATCTCTTGGGTTTAAGCCAATGTTTCCACCCACGAACACAAATCTCTAGCATATAATATACTTTATACTTCTTTATATGTTAATCTCTCTGAAAATATATTCCTATGCCGGGAATCGAACCCGGACCTCCTGGGTGAAAGCCAGGTATCCTAGCCACTAGACCACATAGGATTAAACCATGTTGTAATTTATGCCATTTAAAAATAAATCCCTTCCTTCTTTAGATCTAAGAATTTCAGAAAATAATGTTCACATACCTGGAGTTGTGCCTATGCGCCCAGGGTAACTTATATTAGCCAAGCCCCTAATTTGGGAAAAAAAATTTTATCTTCCTCCTACAACTAAAATTCAAACCTATAATTTTCCAGTGAAAGTCAGAGATCATTGGCCATAAAAATATCTGGGACTGAATGAGTGCAGGAATCATTCCTCCAATCATTATTTCACTGTTTAAGAACCCAGATCTCTTAGGTGAAAGCCAACAATTCCAACCATTAATATATATCTTTAACCATATGCTTTCTACTTTATTAGATATTAAACTCAGAAAATATATTCCTCTATCTGTAATCAAATCTGGAGTCCTGGACCTACTGGTTGAAAGCCTGGTGGCGTAGCAACTAAACCACATGTAATTGTATTGATTTTTAATTGATGTCATTTATAAACAAATCCTTTGTTTCCTTACGTATGAAAATCTCAAGAAAATAATTTTCCCATCACATGAGTCATGCCTACTATGCTTCCAGGGTAACATACATTTGCCCAGTCCATCATGAATAAAAAATGGTTTGTTATTGCTGATAGATCTAAAACAAGATTCCCGAGTGAAAGCCCAAAATTATAAACCACAAGTTCAACTGGGACTGATGAGGTGCAGAAACCGTTCCTCCTACCGATGGACATTTTGTGAAGTACCCAGATCATTTGGGTGAAAGCCAAGGATTTTAACCACTAGAGACTGAATCGATTACAAATACAAACCACTAATGAGTATGCTTTGCAATTCATTAGATATTAATCTCTCATAAAGCACATTCCTAAACAGGAATCGAACCCGGACCTTCTGGGTGAAAGCCAGGTATCCTACCCACTAGACCACATAGGATTAAACCATATTGTAATTTACGTCATTTAAAAATAAATACTTTACTTCTTTAGTTCTAAAAATATTAGAAAATAATTTTCCCATACCAGGAGTCGTGCCTATGCATCCAGGGTAACTTTTATTAGCCAAGCCCTTCATATGGAAAACAAATTGCATCTTCCTACACTTAGAAATGAAACGTACAATTCTCGAGTGAAAGTCAGAGATCGTTGGCCATAGAAGTATCCGGGACTAAACGGGAGCAGGAATTATTCTTACAATCATTCTTTAACTGTTTAATAACCCAGATCTCTTAAGTAAAAGCCAACGATTCCAACCATTAATGCATATCTCTAACCATATGCTTTCTACTTTATTAGATATTAATCTCAAAAAAATATTTTCCTCTTCCTGCAATTAAATCTGGAGTCCTAGAGCTCCTGGTTGAAAACCAGGAGTCGTAGCCACTAATCCATATATGAAACCGTATCGATTTTCAATTGCTATCATTTATAAACAAACCCTTTGCTTCCTTACTGTAACGGTAATTGCTTTATAGCAAAGAAAGATAGAGGAAAGGAAAACGCATTTTTGAGAAGTTCGGCAGCAAGGAGGTTTTCACGCCCATGTTGGAGGTGCCTGTTCTCATGATGGTTCTAGAATCGGCAGGAGTTTTTTGGAACTTGACAGGCCCCAAAGTATCGTGAGAAACTGAGCGAAATATGATGCAATATTCCGTTGAGATTCTTCTAAATCGTTCCCGTAATCTCGAGAGTCTGTGACGCTAGCCATAGGCCCCATCCCCAAGAATGCCTTATAAATACGACAGACGAAGTAGGAGAAGGCAGATCATCAGTTAGTCACACAGAGAAATCCTCAGTAAGAGCCACAGATCAGATTATCAGTGAGAGATAAGCAGCAGAGATCGTCAGAGAGAGATAAGAGAAGAAGGAACCAGGACGAAGGATCAGAGGAAAAGTCGCTCGAGAGTTGGTTGAATTCTGGTCAAGTCGTCTCCAGGAGTGGATGACAGAGTTATTTCGACGTTGAGCGAGACTTCAGAGAAGAGACGTTCTGCTAGAGGTTTTGGGGAGTTCCTTCCCTTCAAGTATCAAGGATAGACATTATTTTCTGCAATACGGAGTCAAGAAGACGCCTGCAATCACAGTTCTCCTTTTGTGAAGCCATTGTTTCGAGTTGCAAAACTGGCCAGCAAGTATTTGAATTACCTCACTGTTCCCCTAGTTCACGCATTGTAAGATTTTACCTTTTTATGTAAATAGGAGACACCATTCTGCATTTATCTTTGTTAGTAAGCTTGTAATCACCAGTTTCAACTGTTGGTGTTGATTTTTTTTTTTTATCATAATATCGAACCTGAAGCGGACCTCTCTCAGAGGCCGTAACATTGTGGCGACCCTTGCCAGTATATTTTGACACCATAACAGTTTGAAACAGGGAGAATATAGAAAGAGCCAGAATGAGTGAGATGGTGAAAGAGTTTATTGAGTTAGGTAAGCACCTGGGTCTAGAGGGGAATGATCTCCGTGAGTATTTTGAAAAGAAAGAAAGAGAGAAGTATGAGAGAGATGAAAGAGCGGCCGAGAGAGAGGAAAGAACAGCTGAGAGGGAAGTGCAGCAAGCGAGAGAAGCAATGAAAATGGAGCAAGAGAGAGAAGTAATGAAAATGCAGCAAGAGAGAGAAATGTTGGTAATGCAGCAGGAAGAGAGAGAGAAAAAGCATATGCATGAGCAGGAAGAAAGAGAAAAGGTACGTATGCAGGAGCAGGAAGAAAGAGAAAAGGTATGTAAACATGAGCAGGAAGAGAGAGAGAAGGACCATATGCATGAGTTGGAAATTGCTCGGTTAAGGGAAAGTACTCATAACAGTCGGACAGGCGAGAACGAAAACGAAGCTGATACGTTAGGTATGAGTGCAGTGCTGAAATTAGTACCAAAGTTGGAAGAGGAAGATGTAACGAAATATTTCATGTGTTTTGAGAAGTTAATGGAAAGAGTAGGTTCTCCTAAAGAAATGTGGACTTTATATTTACAGTCAGTTTTGAGTGGTAGGGCGCTTACTGTGTATAGTTGCATGTCTAAGGAGGAATGTGATAATTATGATATTGTGAAAGAAACTGTTTTTAGCGCGTACAGGTTAGTACCGGAGGTGTACCGTAAGAAATTTAGAAATTTGAGAAAGGATGAGAATATTACGTATGTAGATTACGGTAAGAAGTTAGAAAGGTTGTTTTTTGATTGGTTAACTTCTGCTAAAGTTGATGATTTTGATGGTTTGAAGAATTTAGTGTTGTTAGAAAACTTCAAAGATAACGTATCCCCTGAGATTAAGCTTTATATAGAGGACAGGCGAGAAGTATTTTTTGCAGGAGCAACCAGGTTAGCAGACGAATATAGTCTAACTCATAATTTGAGTGTTAGAAAGAAATGAAATGATCCTTCGTCTGGTAGAGTACAAAGCAGTAAAGGTTTCAGTTCTAGTAATAGCAATGCGAGTAAAAGTGACTATTCCTGTTATACATGCAGAAAACCTGGTCATACGTCTAAGGTTTGTAAGAGTAAAATGGCATCTAGTGGCTCAGAATAAACTTGTTTCCGATGTAATGGGAAAGGGCATTTAGCGAGAAATTGTGCAATGGAAAGGAAGGACAGTAAGAAACCAGTGTCTCTAGTTAACCTTTCGTCAAATAGGAATGATGTGATGAGAGAAATTAGGAAAATTTTTGGTGAATTTCTGTCAGAAGGCATAGTTTCCTCTCTTGGAGGAGTGTGTTTGAGAGAAGTGGTCTTGCTTCGAGACACAGGAGCTGCTGTTTCACTGATTAGGAGAGTGTGTGTGCCAAACAGGGCAGAAATCAATATGGAAGAAAAAGTCATGTTAGGTGGATTTCCTAACACTCGTGTTCTTTGTCCTTTGGTGAAGTTGAACTTAGAAAGTCAGGTAGTGTCAGGAGAAGTGAAACTTGCAGTAGTTGACAGTTTGCCCGTGGATGGCGTTGACATTATTGTCGGTAATGACTTAGCTTTATCCAAGAATGTGAATCCTGTTGTGAGGGATATTCCAGTGCCTGAAATGGTTTAGATACAGATGTAGACTACGGTCATAATTTGTTCGTGGATTCGAATGAGAGTGAGTTCGTGGATTCGAACGAGAGTGAGTTCGTGGATTCAAACGTGAGTAAGTTCATGGATTCAAACGAGTGTGATAGAGGTAGCGAGGTTGATCTTGGCATTACTGTGGCAGAGAAACCTGACTCTATTGTTGACAGTGATAGCCAAAAGGAAGGCGTAGCTGTCGAGGGTAATGTAGTAAATGTACCGGTATCTAGTACTAGTTACGGTGATGAATTAGGCTCTAACATTTTGGATAAGGATGAGCTAGTCAAGTTGCAGAGAGAGGATGAGACACTAACCCAAATTTTTTAATGTGAGCTGGGTGATGATCTCGATGATGTGTGTAAGGAAACTTTTTGTTTAAAGGACAAGGTTTTGTGTCGTTATGTTAGCCCTAAGTCAGGTAGTAAAGGGGAAATCACCGAACAATTAGTGGTTCCTAGGAAGCTTCGTGAATTAGTTTTGAAGTTAGCACATGATGAGCAAGGACATTTAGGAGTAAATAAAACTTTCAAGTGAATTAGTAGGGCATACTTTTGGCCTAAAATGAGAAGTGACGTGAAGAGGTATGTTTTAAGCTGTCATAAATATCAAATTGCCAGGAAACCGATTCTGAATCAAGTAATTCCCAGAGTTCTGTTGTGTAATATTCCTTCAGTAGGCGAATCTTTTGAGGATGTAGGTATCGATATGGTCGGACCTTTATCTGTAAGTAAGGGTAGAGAAGATTGCATAACTAATCTAGAGTATTATAAAAACAATTTAAGAGATGTTTGGCAACTAGCGGAGGAGAACCGAAGCGCTTGGCACTTAGCGAAAGAGAACGCGAGAGGAAGGCAACGGGAAACTAAAGGGAAACATGATCTTAGAGCAAAAGAAAGAAGTTTGTGTGTACGAGATAAAGTTTTAGTACCAGTCCAGAAGGAAAATCCCTCTTTACCTTATAAGTTCGAAGGTCATTTTTTGGAGTTAGAGGAGAGGGGAAATATACATTATAGAATTAATATGGGTAAGAGTAGAGCAAAGTCAATGAATGTAAATTTGTTTCAGAACTATAAAGAACGCCCAGTACCATGGCCACCGCCAGTGTTCTATGTGAGAGAAATTAGTTTTGAGAGAAATTAGTTACTGAGAGAAATTAGTTTTGAGAAAAACACAAGAGGTGTTTTAGTATTTCAAAGTTTTAATCAGAGTTCAGAAAACGGAAAAAGTAAGAGGAAAGAATAATGTGATAGATAATAGTCTCTAGTTTTCAGAATGAGTAGCCTAATGACCGTTTTCTATTTTGGCACGAGTGGTTGAATGAATGAGAAGTATTAAAGCTTTATGCAGAATTGTTCCCCTGCAGTTTAATTCTTGTTTCTCTTTGGAAAAACATCAAATCAGTTGATTTCATTTTTTTCTCTTTTTTGGGGGGACGTGTAACGGTAATTGCTTTATAGCAAAGAAAGATAGAGGAAAGGAAAACTCATTTTCGAGAAGTTCGGCAGCAAGGAGGTTTTCGCACCCGTGTTGGAGGTGCATGTTCTCATGATGGTTCTAGAATCGGCAGGAGTTTTGTGGAACTTGACAGGCGCCGAAGTGTCGTGAGAAACACAGTGAAATATGATGCAATATTCCGTCCAGATTCTTCTAAATTGTTCCCGTAATCTCGGGAATCTGTGACGAGGCCCTGCCACCAAGAATGCCGTATAAATACGACGGACGAAGTAGGAGAATGCAGATCATCAGTTAGTCACACAGAGAGATCCTCAGTAAGAGCCGCAGATCAGATTATCAGTGAGAGATCAGCAGCCGAGATTGTCAGAGAGAGATAAGAGAAGAAGGAACCAGGACGAAGCATCAGAGGAAAAGTCGCTTGAGAGTTGGTTGAATTCTGGTCAAGTCGTCTTCAGGAGTGGACGACCGAGTTATTTCGACGTTGAGCGAGACTTCAGAGAAGAGACGTTCTGCTAGAGGTTTTGGGGAGTTCCTGCCCTTCAAGTATCAAGGATAGACATTATTTTCTGCAATACAGAGTCAAGAAGACATCTGCAATCGCAGTTCTCCTTTTGAGAAGCCATCGTTTTGAGTCGCAAACCTGAAGCGGACCTCTCTCAGAGGCCGTAACACTTACAAAAGAAAATCTCAAGAAATAATTTTCCCATCACAGGAGTCATGCCTACTATGCATCCAAGGTAACATACATTAGATCAGTTCATCTTGAAAAATTTTTTTTTTGTTATTGCCGATAGATCTAAAACATAAGATTCCCGAGTGAAAGCCCAAAATTATAAACCACAGGATATACTGGGACTGATTAGAAGCAGAAAAAATTCCTGCAACCACTGCATATCTGCTGAAGTACCCAGATCACCTGGGTGAAAGCCAAGGATTTTCAACCATTAAAGACTGATTAGATTATAAACAGAAACTACTTGTGAGTATGTCTTGCGTTTCATTTGATATAAATCTCTCATAAAACACATTCCAATGCCGGAAATCGAACATGACCTCCTGAGTGAAAGCCATGTATACTAGCCACTAGACCACATAAGACTGACTTGATATATAATTCATGTCGTTTCTAAACGTCCTTTGCTTCTTAGGGAATAAAAATCTCATAAAATAATTTTTTTATTCTTGCGGTCATGCCTATACATCCACGTTAACGTATAGTAGCAAAGGCCTTTTTCTGACGAAGTAGGAGAATGCAGATCATCAGTTAGTCACACAGAGAGATCCTCAGTAAGAGCCGCAGATCAGATTATCAGTGAGAGATCAGCAGCTGAGATTGTCAGAGAGAGATAAGAGAAGAAGGAACCAGGACGAAGCATCAGAGGAAAAGTCGCTCGAGAGTTGGTTGAATTCTGGTCAAGTCGTCTTCAGGAGTGGACGACCGAGTTATTTCGACGTTGAGCGAGACTTCAGAGAAGAGACGTTCTGCTAGAGGTTTTAGGGAGTTCCTACCCTTCAAGTATCAAGGATAGACATTATTTTCTGCAATACAGAGTCAAGAAGACATCTGCAATCGCAGTTCTCCTTTTGAGAAGCCATCGTTTTGAGTCGCAAACCTGAAGCGGACCTCTCTCAGAGGCCGTAACACTTACAAAAGAAAATCTCAAGAAATAATTTTCCCATCACAGGAGTCATGCCTACTATGCATCCAAGGTAACATACATTAGATCAGTTCATCTTGAAAAATTTTTTTTTTGTTATTGCCGATAGATCTAAAACATAAGATTCCCGAGTGAAAGCCCAAAATTATAAACCACAGGATATACTGGGACTGATTAGAAGCAGAAAAAATTCCTGCAACCACTGCATATCTGCTGAAGTACCCAGATCACCTGGGTGAAAGCCAAGGATTTTCAACCATTAAAGACTGATTAGATTATAAACAGAAACTACTTGTGAGTATGTCTTGCGTTTCATTTGATATAAATCTCTCATAAAACACATTCCAATGCCGGAAATCGAACATGACCTCCTGAGTGAAAGCCATGTATACTAGCCACTAGACCACATAAGACTGACTTGATATATAATTCATGTCGTTTCTAAACAGTCCTTTGCTTCTTAGGGAATAAAAATCTCATAAAATAATTTTTTTATTCTTGCGGTCATGCCTATACATCCACGTTAACGTATAGTAGCAAAGGCCTATTTCTGAAGAAAATATATTGCTTCAAACCTACAATTCTTGATTGAAAGCCAGATATAACTGTCTACTAAACCATACAGGACTGAACGGGCGCAGGAATCATTCCTGCAATTATTCTATGATTGTCACAGAACATGGAACTCTTAATTGCAAGGCAACGATTACAACCACCAGGGACTTATTAGACCATGAATACAAATCTCTAGCGCTTGTGCTTTTTACTTCGTTAAATATCAGTCTCACACAAAACTTATTCCTATGCCGGGAATCGAACCCGGACCTCCTGGGTGAGAACCAGGTATCCTAGCCACTAGACCACATAGGACTGTTTAATTGAATAATTTAGTTAATTTATAAACAAATCCCTTGCTTCATTAGGCATAGAAATGATCAAAATATAATTTTCCCATTCCAGGAGTCATGCCTGTACATCTGGGGTAACATATGTTAGCAAAGGCCTTCATCTGAAAAAAAATTATCCTTATTTTGGCTAGAAATCAAGCCTAAAATTCTTGAGTGAAATTCAGAAATTCATGGCCACAAAACCACCCAGTATTGAAGGGGTGCAGAAATCATTTCTACAATCATTCCAAGTTTGTCAAAGAACCCAGATCTCTTGGGTTTGAGCCAATGTTTCTACCCATTAATACAAATCTCTAGCATAGCTGCTTTCTACTTCAATAGACTTTAATACCTCAGAAAACACATTCCTATGCCGGGAATCGAATCCTCACCTTCCTGGTGAAAGCCAGATATCCTAGCCACTAGACCACATAGGATTGAGTCAATTTGCAATTTATGTCATTTAAAAACAAATCCCTTGCTTCTTTAGTTTTAAAAATCTCAGAAAATAATTTTCCCATACCAGGAGTTGTGTCTATGCGTCCAGGGTAACTTATATTAGCCAATCCCATCATCTGGAAAAACAAATTTTTTTGCTTCTTCCTACACCTAAAATTCAAACCTATAATTCTCGAGTGAAAGTCAGAGATCATTAGTCATAAAACCATTCGGGACTGAACAGGTGCAGGAATCATTCATACAATTATTCTTTGACTTTTAAAGAACCCAGATCTCTTGAGTGAAAGCCAACAATTCCAACCATTAATACATATCTTTAACAATATGCTTTGTTCTATATTAGATATTAATCTCATAAAATATATTCCTCAATCTGTAATCAAATCTGGAGTCCTGGACCTCCAGGTTGAAAGCCTGGTGGCGTAGCCACTAAACCACATGTAATTGTATCGATTTTTAATTGATGTAATTTATAAACAAATCCTTTGCTTCCTTAGGTATAAAATCTCAAGAAAATAATGTTCCCATCACAGGAGTCATGCCTACTATGGATCCAGGGTAACATACATCAGCCCAGTCCTTCTTGAATAATAGTTTCTTATCGCTGATAGATGTAAAACATAAGAGTCCCGAGTGAAGGCCCAAAATTATAAACCTCAAGATCAACTTGGACTGATTAGGTGCAGAAACCATTCCTGCTACCACTGCATATCTGCTGAAGTACCCAGATCACTTTGGTGAAAGCCAAGGATTTTAACCACTAGAGACTGATTAGATTATAAACAGAAACTGATAGTGAGTATGCCTTGTGTTTCATTTGATATAAATCTCTCATAATACACATTCCTATGCTGGGAATCGAACATGACCTCCTGGGTGAAAGCCAGGTATACTAGCCACTAGACCACATATGATTGACTTGACATATAATTCATGTCGTTTCTAAGCAAATCCTTTGCTTCATAAGGAATAAAAATCTCATATAATAACTTACCTGTTTCTGCAGACATGCCTATACATCCATGTTAACGTATAGTAGTAAAGGCCTTTTTCTGAAGAAAAGATATTGATTCAAACCTATAATTCTTGAGTGAAAGCCAGATATCACTGTCAACTAAACCATACAGGACTGAACGGGCACAAGAATCATTCATGCAATTATTCCATGACTGTCAAAGAACTTAGATCTCTTGATTGAAAGCCAACGATTATAACCACCAGGGACTAAGTAGACCATGAATACAAATCTCTATCACTTGTGCTTTTTACTTTGTTAAATATCAATCTCACCGAAAACATGTTCCTTTGCCGAGAATCAAACCCGGACCTCCTGGGTGAGAGCCAGGTATCCTAGCCACTAGACCACATAGGACTGTTTAATTGAATAATTTAGTTAATTTATAAACAAATCCCTTGCTTCATTAGGCATAGAAATGATCAAAATATAATTTTCCCATTCCAGGAGTCATGCCTGTACATCTGGGGTAACATATGTTAGCAAAGGCCTTCATCTGAAAAAAAATTATCCTTATTTTGGCTAGAAATCAAGCCTAAAATTCTTGAGTGAAATTCAGAAATTCATGGCCACAAAACCACCCAGTATTGAAGGGGTGCAGAAATCATTTCTACAATCATTCCAAGTTTGTCAAAGAACCCAGATCTCTTGGGTTTGAGCCAATGTTTCTACCCATTAATACAAATCTCTAGCATAGCTGCTTTCTACTTCAATAGACTTTAATACCTCAGAAAACACATTCCTATGCCGGGAATCGAATCCTCACCTTCCTGGTGAAAGCCAGATATCCTAGCCACTAGACCACATAGGATTGAGTCAATTTGCAATTTATGTCATTTAAAAACAAATCCCTTGCTTCTTTAGTTTTAAAAATCTCAGAAAATAATTTTCCCATACCAGGAGTTGTGTCTATGCGTCCAGGGTAACTTATATTAGCCAATCCCATCATCTGGAAAAACAAATTTTTTTGCTTCTTCCTACACCTAAAATTCAAACCTATAATTCTCGAGTGAAAGTCAGAGATCATTAGTCATAAAACCATTCGGGACTGAACAGGTGCAGGAATCATTCATACAATTATTCTTTGACTTTTAAAGAACCCAGATCTCTTGAGTGAAAGCCAACAATTCCAACCATTAATACATATCTTTAACAATATGCTTTGTTCTATATTAGATATTAATCTCATAAAATATATTCCTCAATCTGTAATCAAATCTGGAGTCCTGGACCTCCAGGTTGAAAGCCTGGTGGCGTAGCCACTAAACCACATGTAATTGTATCGATTTTTAATTGATGTAATTTATAAACAAATCCTTTGCTTCCTTAGGTATAAAATCTCAAGAAAATAATGTTCCCATCACAGGAGTCATGCCTACTATGGATCCAGGGTAACATACATCAGCCCAGTCCTTCTTGAATAATAGTTTCTTATCGCTGATAGATGTAAAACATAAGAGTCCCGAGTGAAGGCCCAAAATTATAAACCTCAAGATCAACTTGGACTGATTAGGTGCAGAAACCATTCCTGCTACCACTGCATATCTGCTGAAGTACCCAGATCACTTTGGTGAAAGCCAAGGATTTTCAACCACTAGAGACTGATTAGATTATAAACAGAAACTGATAGTGAGTATGCCTTGTGTTTCATTTGATATAAATCTCTCATAATACACATTCCTATGCTGGGAATCGAACATGACCTCCTGGGTGAAAGCCAGGTATACTAGCCACTAGACCACATATGATTGACTTGACATATAATTCATGTCGTTTCTAAGCAAATCCTTTGCTTCATAAGGAATAAAAATCTCATATAATAACTTACCTGTTTCTGCAGACATGCCTATACATCCATGTTAACGTATAGTAGTAAAGGCCTTTTTCTGAAGAAAAGATATTGATTCAAACCTATAATTCTTGAGTGAAAGCCAGATATCACTGTCAACTAAACCATACAGGACTGAACGGGCACAAGAATCATTCATGCAATTATTCCATGACTGTCAAAGAACTTAGATCTCTTGATTGAAAGCCAACGATTATAACCACCAGGGACTAAGTAGACCATGAATACAAATCTCTATCACTTGTGCTTTTTACTTTGTTAAATATCAATCTCACCGAAAACATGTTCCTTTGCCGAGAATCAAACCCGGACCTCCTGGGTGAGAGCCAGGTATCCTAGCCACTAGACCACATAGGACTTGCTTGCTTCATTAGGTATAGAAAATATATGAATATAATTTTACCATTCCAGGAGTCATGCTTGTGCATCTTGGGTAACAGATGTTAGCAAAGACCTTCACCTGAAAAAAAAAAATTATCCTTATTTTGGCTAGAAATCAAGCCTAAAGTTCTTGAGTGAAATTTAGGATTGAACGGGTGCAGAAATGATTTTTACAATTATTCCAAGTCTGTCAAAGAGACCTGATCTCTTGGGTGTGAGCCAATGATTTCACCCATGAGTACAAATATCTAGCATATCTGCTTTCTACTTCATTAGACTTTAATCCCTCAGAAAACACATTCCTATGCCGGGAATCGAACCCGGACCTCCTGGGTGAAAGCCAGGTATCCTAGCCACTAGACCACATAGGATTAAAATATACTGGAATTTATGTCATTTAAAAACAAATCCCTTGCTTCTTTAGATCTAAAAATCTCAGAAAATAATTTTCCCATACCAGGAGTAGTGCCTATGCGTCCAGGGTAACTCATGTTAGCTAAGCTAGTCATCTGAAAAAAAAAAAAAAATTTGCTTCTTCCTACACCTAAAACTGAAACCTATTATTCTCGAGTGAAAGTTAGAGATCATTGGCCATAGAAGGATCCGTACATTTGCGAAGGCCTTCATCTGAAGAAAAGAAATTGCTCCAAACCTACAATTCTTGAGTGAAAGCCAGAGGTCAATGGCTACTAAACTATACGGGACTGAACAGGCACAGGAATCATTCCTGCAATTATTCCATGACTGCCAAAGAACTTGGATCTCTTGATTATAATGCAATGATTACAACCCCAAGTGACTTATTAGACCATGATTACAAATCTCTAGCGCTTGTGGTTTTTACTTCATTAAATACCAATCTCACAGAAAAGATGTTCCTATGCCGGGAATCGAACCCGGACCTCCTGGGTGAGAGCCAGGTATCCTAGCCACTAGACCACATAGGACTGATTAATGAACTAATTTAGGCCATTTATAAACAAATCCCTTGCTTCATTAGGTATAGAAATTATCAAAATATAATTTTTTCCATTCCAGGAATCATGCCTGTGCATCTGTGGTAACAAATGTTAGCAAAGGCCTTCATCTGAAATAAAAATTATCCTTTCTATGACTAGAAATCAAGCCTAAAATTCTTGAGTGAAATCCAGATATTCATGGCTACAAAACCACCCAGTATTGAAGGGGTGTAGAAATCATTTCTGCAGTCATTCCAAGATTGTCATAGAACCCAGATCTCTTGGGTTTGAGCCAATGTTTCCACCCATGAATACAAATCTCTAGCATATAATATATTTTATACTTCATTATATGTAAATAATCTCAGAAAATACATTCCTATGCCGAGAATCGAACCTGGACCTCCTGGGTGAAAGCCAGGTATCCTAGCCACTAGACCACATAGGATTAAAATATACTGGAATTTATGTCATTTAAAAACAAATCCCTTGCTTCTTTAGATCTAAAAATCTCAGAAAATAATTTTCCCATACCAGGAGTAGTGCCTATGCGTCCAGGGTAAATTATATTAGCCAAGCCCGTCGTCTGGAAAAAATTTTTTTTTGCTTCCTCCTACACCTAAAATTCAAACCTATAATTCCCCAGTGAAAGTCAGAGATCATTGGCCATAGAAGTATCTGGGACTGAACGGGTGCAGGAATTTCTACAATCATTCTTTGACTGTTTGAGAACCCAGATCTCTTAAGTGAAATCCAACAATTCCAACCATTAATCCATATCTTTAACCATATGCTTTCTACTTTATTAGATATTAATCTCAGAAAATATATTCCTCTTCCTGCAATCAAATCTGGAGTCCTGGACCTCCTGGTTGAAAGCCTGGTGGCGTAGCCACTAAACCACATGTAATTGTATCGATTTTTAATTGATATCATTTATAAACAAATCCTTTGCTTCCTTAGGTATGGAAATCTCTAGAAAATAATTTTCCCACCACAGGGGTTATGCCTACTATGGATGCAGGGTAACATACATTATCCCAGTCCATCTTGAATAAAAAATTATTTCTTATTGTTGATAGACTTAAAACATAAGATTCCCGAGTGAAAGCCCAAAATTATAAACCACAAGATCAACTGGGACTGATTAGGTACAGAAACCGTTCCTCCTACCATTGCACATCTGCATAAGTACCCAGATCACTTGGGTGAAAGCTAAGGATTTTTAACCACTAAAGACTGATTAGATTATAAACAGAAACTGATTTGACATAATTCGTGACATTTATAAACAAATCCTTTGCTTCTTAAGGAATAAAAGTCTCATATAATAACTTTCATATTACTGCAGTCATGCCTATCCATCCATCTGAAGAAAAGAAATTGCTTCAAACCAACAATTCTTGAGTGAAAGCCAGAAATCAACTGTCACTAAACTATACAGGACTGAACGGGCACAGGAATCATTCCTGCAATTATTTCATGACTGTCAAAGAATTTGGATCCCTTGATTGCAAGGCAACGATTACAACCACCAGGAACTTATTAGACCATGAATACAAATCTCTAGCGCTTGTGCTTTTTACTTCGTTAAATATCAATCTCACAGAAAACATGTGCTTATGCGGGGAATTGATCCCGGACCTCCTGGGTGAGAGCCAGGTATCCTAGCCACTAGACCACATAGGGCTGATTAATTAGCTAATTTAGGTCATTTATAAACAAATCCCATGCTTCATTAGGTATGAAAATGATCAAAATATAATTTTTCCATACCAAGAGTCATACCTGTGCATCTGGGGTAACAGATGTTAGCAAAGGCCTTCATCTGAAAAAAAATTATCCTTATTTTGGCCAGAAATCAAGCCTAAAATTCTTGAGTGAAATTCAGAAATTCATGGCCACAAAACCACCCAGTATTGAGGGGTGCAGAAATCATTTCTACAATCATTCCAAGTTTGTCATAGAACCCAGATCTCTTGGGTTTGAGCCAATGATTTCACCCATGAACACAAATTTTTAGCATATCTGCTTTCTACTTCTCTAGACTTTAATCCTTCAGGAAACACATTCCTTTGCCGGGAATCGAACCCGGACCCCTTGGGTGAAAGCCAGGTATCCTAGCCAGTAGACCATATAGGATTGCAGCATAGTGTAAGTCATGTCATTTAAAAACAAATCCCTTGCTTCTTTAGATCTAAAAATTTCAGAAATAATTTTCCTATACGTGAGTTGTGCCTATGCATCCAGGGTAACTTATATTAGCAAAGCCCTGTCTGGACAATTTTTTTGTTTCTTTCTACACCTAGAATTCAAACCTATAATTCTCGAGTGAAAGTCAGAGATCATTGGCCATTGAATCCAGGACTGAAAGGATGCAGGAATCATTCCTACAATCATTCTTTGACTGTTAAAGAACCCAGATCTCTTGAGTAAAAGCCAACAATTCCAACAATTAATACATATCTTTAACCATATGCTTTCTGCTTAATTAGATATTAATCTCAGAAAATATATTCCTCTTCCTGCAGTCAAATCTGGAGTCCTGGACATCCTAGGTGAAAGCCTGGTTGCGTAGCCACTACTCCACATGTAATTGTATCGATTTCAAACTGGTGTCATTTATAAACAAATCATTTGCTTCCTTAGGTATGAAAATCTCAAGAAAATAATTTTCCCATCACAGGAGTCATGCCTACTATGTATACAGGGTAACATACATTAACCCAGTCCACCTTCAATAAAAAATGGTTTCTTATTGCTGATAGATCTAAAACATAAGATTCCCGAGTGAAAGCCCAAAATTATAAACCACATGATCAAATGGGACTGAGGTGCAGAAACCGTTCCTGCTACCAATGCACATCTGCTGAAGTACCCAGATCACTTGGGTGAAAGCCAAGGATTTTAATCACTAGCGACTGATTAGATTGCAAATAGAAACCACTAATGAGTATGCTTTGTGTTTCATTAGATGTTAATCTCTCATAAAACACATTCATATGACGCGAATCGAACACGGACCCCTTTGGTGAAAGCCAGGTATCCTAACCGCTAGACTACATAAGACTGATTCCTTATATAGTTCATGTCGCTTACGAGTATAACGAAATCCTTTGCTTCTTCAGGTACAAATATCTCATGAAATAACTTTCCTATTCCTACATTCATGCCTATGCATCCAGGGTCATGCACAGCAGCAAAAGCCTTCATCTGAAGAAAATAAATTGCTTCAAACATACACTTCTAGAGAGTAAGTCAGATATCATTGGCCACTAAACCATAAGGAACTTAATGGGTGCAGTAATCATTCCTGCAGTCATTCCATGTCTGACAAAGAACTCGGATCACTTGTGTGAAAGACAACGATTCCAAGCACCAGCGACTGATTAGACCATGAGTACAAATCTCCAGCACCTATGCTTTTACTTCATGAAATGTTAATCATGCAGAAAATGTGTTCCGATGCCGGGAATCAAACCCGGACCTCCTGGTTGAAAGCCAGGTATCCTAGCCATTAGACCACATAAGATTACTTACTATAAGGTATCATATGACCAAATAACATTATGTATTAAAAGGTCTCGTATCTATCATCTACTTTCATTTTCATTAGATATCAGTTTTCTAAAAAAATTTCCTCTGATACTGATAGCACCATTACAAGTGCGCAACATCAACTGATTTCAATGTAATGATCTTACAAGTAGATAATTCTTAAAATTAACTACAATAATCCATAAAGGTGTATTTATGTCGATTGCATAATGGTTCGCAATTTGCATGCATTTTTAAGCCATTAATTTGTGCTTTGCAATGAAACGATAAATAATGAGGCATACTAATTTATTTAGGGTATGAAGATGAAAACTAATGTGTTGGTAAACATAAAGCTAATTTACTAATTAGTATTAAGTAACTGTAAAATAATATGACAAAGTATTTTCTTTCTCACATCGACAGTAATTCCCAACCGTTCGTGATAGCCCTCTAATGAAAGTTATTTTTCAAGCAAAATCATTATTCCGTACGTGTCTTCTGCAAAAATGGTCCCCATACTCACTCTCTCTCTCTCTCTCTCTCTCTCTCTCTCTCTCTCTCTCTCTCTCTCTCTCTCTCTCTCTCTCGCTCTCTCTCTTCTAATGGTTGTTGTTACTCACCGTCCAGCGTGATCCGTACCCTGTGTACCACTTTTTGGATGAAAATAAGTTTTGTTTTTATCACATTTAATCATAATTTTTATTTATTTATTTGGAATGTCATTCTTCGCATTTAAAAAATCACATTCTATATATTTTACTCACAGCATTAGAAATTATCTGTGTTTATTTGTGGGGTCATTTTGTTTCCTTCGAGTACTGAAATGAACGAAATACACACTGCATATTTCTGAAATCACTTTTAGAATTTTTAACTAGACTTGCCGTTTTATGATTTCATTAGCAGGATCGAAACTTATAAGATACGTAAGTTCCAAAGCTCAATAAAAAAACACAAGTGTGCGCAAGATGAGTTTCTCTGTTCTCGGGAGTTCTGTTGAAAAAGGTGCAGCGTCTAGGGGTGACGAAATAGATGCCATGAGTAACTTAAGAATTATTTTTGGACATTGCCCTTACTCATCTAAAGACGCGCGTGCTTGAATGTGGTGAAATTGAACAGTTATACTTCATTCGTTTCACAACCGGATGATGCATAATGGCGTTTGATATGTTCTCTCTGAATTTACCCTAAAATCACTTCAAATGGCGTTAACCTAACTTATATATGTAGCTTTTAATATTTACACTATTGACCAAGCATTTTTATACTTCACAAGACTAGTGAAACCGTTGAAGCTTACCCCATCTCCCATAAAACCGCATATAAAAGAGCAGTATGTTTTGAAAAAGGTCTCATAAGTGAGGCTTCTACCCATGACTATTGGGAAAAATTTATGAAAAGATACGTTCCATAGTTTTATGCATTTTACATTAGGGTATTGTAAGGACTGATTATGATTGAAAAAATATGACAGCATCAACTAGATTTACTGGCAAAAACCATAACTGCTTTGAGATTATTTAATTCCAATCTTATTCACGTTCTCAAGTTCGGAGATCATGCGCTTACCTGCTGATAGCATTAATCAAACTTTTATACAAAACGATATCGTACGATTTCTGTGCATAGTTACGTGCATTGTTCGAAAGTTAACTCGATCCTGCAAGTGAAATACTATTTTCTTCAATTATTTCCTTCCTGCAAATATCATCATCGGCTAGATAAACATTCTTCTCACGTACATACATACGTAAGGACGGGACTAAAATTACTTCTATTACGGCGTGTGAGAGTGGGGAAAATAATAAAAAAAAAAATTTCACTTATCGGTTTCCCATAATCAATCGCCAATTATATGAATATTTTCTGACTTATAATATTACGTAATTAGGTGACTTAAATTCCACCTCTCTGGCCTGAGAGAGTTTTCTATGAAAGTATGCTAAACGTCTGGCAGCCGGTAGGCACTCAGTTGGCACGGTTTTCGGAAAGGGAGGAACGAAGCTTTCACTCGTACGTAGCACTGACGGCAACGCGGAGTGAACATCACGTAACTTAGATGAAAGTTCAAGCCTTCACGGGAGCTAAATGAATATTACTGTCACTTAACTCTTATTTAAAGTAAAAGAATAAAAACATTTAAAAATTCGTTTTCATTTACTCCTCGTAAAACAACATACGATATAAGGATGTCTGCGAATTATTATCACTGGGCAATAAATGATGTTCTGAGAGATTGGCGTGATTAGAAACAAGTCAACGAATATCTTTACTTTCAAAGAAAAACCATTGCTTTCTCTAACATCATAAGTTAAGAATAATACTATCTTTTTTAGTATGTTTAAATACAACACAGAAATAACAAGGTTGTTTTATGGTTTTTATCATGTCAAAGACAAACCAAATAGAAAGGTAGATAAACTGTTTAAAATTGCTATGTTAAGTAAGCAGAGAGGAAATACATTGCCAGACAAAACCAGACATACCGTAATACTACTGTTAAATTTCTTTGGCATTAAAAAAATTATCAAATGTCAACCCATACTTTAACAAACGGGAAATAAGTCTAAACTAAGCAATTTACTCCCATTTTTCTTTCCTATACATAAAAATAATCGAGGAAAACTCAAACAGCTATAGCGTTGCAAGTAAAGCGTTTTCCTCTTAAGTTATGAAGGAGATAAAAAATGCTACCTCATTATTATAAGAAAACTGCTAAAGCGTTGATTTTCTCACACGGTGGAAAAAAGAACGAGAAAAGAAGGAAAGCGCAGCCACATTGTTACGCCCACCTGAGCCAGATAAATTAAGTGATACTTTTTAGGTCATTAAACTCCCCGCTCCCTTTTCCCCCAACCCTGATCCGCCGTAATCCTGAAATGGATCATTTATCAAATCGCTCCTTAATCTTTCGCAGCCATAACCCCAAAACCTCTGTTGTACATAAAGTGATTAAGGGCTATCCTTCATCTTTTTTTATTTTCCTTTTTTTTTATTTTCGGATCAGGATTTTGCTTCGTTTTATGAAGTTGATTTGATCAAATTCAGGCTGGTAAGCTAAGCAACGGGGCACTTTCGACCAGTTAGCATTAAGACAGTAAGAAGAGGAAGTTAGAGTGGCTGGACAGCAAGATAAAGAGTGTCAGAAAATAATAGTTAAGTACAATGGGGGAACTAGGAGAAAAACTACAGTGGCATTAATAGGTAATTGTTAACGATGTTGGACAGTTAGGGTAAAGAAAAGAAGCTGAAACACAGGTAAAGTAAAAGGTTAAAAAATTAGGTGCATCTAAGGAAGGGATGAACCAAACACGCTTTAGTAATACCTACTGCTTATCACGTGAGTTGCACTGACAACACTAATCCCCTAAAGGGTTTTGCCCCTTGGTTTTATACCAACGCCGATCGAGCGTATTTCTTCGGTATTGTTAACACTACATTTAAATATACTTGTCCCTTTTCCAAATTGTTTTGCACTAGAGACAATGACCCAAAACTTCTCAATTTCTTAAGATTTTTGGATAAGCTTTACACTGAAAATCTTCAGTCTGCAGAAACATTAATGCAGAAATTCTTACCATATGGTATTGATTTAATTTATCGTAATCAAGATGACGTAATGATAAAATGCTTTTGTTCTATATGATACGTAAGTGCTAAAAGAAAACGAGGCGTCAGACCATCGATTCTCATTTTACCCTCACTGTTCTTCGTTGCTAATATTATGTACACAATTGGCAGTTTAAAACAAAGGAATATATTTAACAAACATACCTAAAGAGCAAGTGAATGTGAATAAAATTATGAATTCCTTATAGAGAAATAATTAATTTATGAAAGCCAAACTAAGATAACTTTAAATGATACAACAATATTACGATAATTTGCATATAATAGTAACAAAACAACGCAAAACATTTATATTGCTGTGATCCTTGCGTTTCTTCTTTTTTTATAAGCTATTATTTATACCCTACCGTAGTAATAAAATCTCACCCTAGTGTGTTCAAGGACATAGAATTAAGTCTCCCATAATCAACTTTTTAAAACCATTTCATATTTTCTAGACTTTTAATTTGACCACTGACTCAAAAGTTATGTTTGTGTATGTTTGTTTCATCATGATTTTTGGACGAAATAACGGACGGTTGTCCTTCAGACTGAAAAACAAGTGACCAGATTTCAAGAAAGATAAAGATCGCTTTGTGGAGTTGGGGGTAGGGTGGGGGTATGGAGGTGGTGTGGGGATGGGGACGGGGAAAGGTTGCATTTTTTAACCCTAATTAATGGGGGGCGGCGGGGTGGGGGGTATTTGTCTCGACCTGAAACTGTTCCCGAAACCCATCAGAAATCACGATTTCTGAAACCATCCCATCCCAAGACCTGCATTAATTAGTGTCAGCATTTTTCCGCTATCCTAGATTTTCCTTTTACATCACAAGATCAAAGGCAAATGGGAATCGAATCTTGCCATTTTATATTAAAAAGAAAATAGGTTCTACGATATCTTGCTTTGATGTCTATTTCACTTTGTTCACCATTTCAGAGTAATGTATCAAAACCTTCCAAAAAGCTTTCACGTTACCGTGATTGCACGTAATGTTATTTCATCGTTCTGCAGCAAAAACTTCAAATTCTTCACGATACAGAAACACATCTAAACTCTTAAAGGTGCTTTACCAATAAAATTTAGAAACGGAACCTATTATCACATAACTATTTTATAAGATCAAATAGTTTTAAAACTTAAAAGGCTAAGTTTAAATAAGCTTCATTTTAACATCTCGTAGTTATCTGAAACTTATCTTAAATTTCCATGCATCACGAAGGTGTTCAGATCACCATCCAATGATTTCCAGATGAGACTATTTCAGAAGCTTTCGAGTGGTTCAAGATCTCACAATAACCTTAAATATTCATTTATTATCAAGTACAAACAAGTTGATAAGCTATCATACAGGGCAAATTATTCCAGGGAAAACAAGTTACTAAAATATATTTCGTTTTCAATTTCATCATTTCAAGGCAATATGGAAAAAGTCATTTACTTTATGTAAAAACTAGAGAGCCAGATTATCGCAAGAGAGAAAATTCAGTTTTCTGTCTTCCAAATATAAGCAAAATGAAGTCAGGCAATTATACTTTCTGTGAAGTCAATTGTCCTCTGTTCAACACTTTCCGGTAATGCTTCACACGTTCATTAACATTTCACGGGGATTTTAAACCTTGCGCTTACCTTCCATTAAAAAAAAATAAAAACTAAAGTGGCCAGATGACCTGAAGTTGGTTGCACAATTGTGTCTTACGTTTCCATAAACAAGTCCGAATATTTCGTAGAAATGATGACGTGGCAATAAAGTTTTAAAATGTATTATTATGTCTTTACTGTCTCGGTTATTGATCAGAGTCCTAAGGTTCACGATAAGAATCACGTACCCTTTACCATTATACTGTATTTGGACACGGACCCGTAATGGCAGAGCCTACATGCTAATGCAAACCGAACGGTCAACGACGATAAACATAACGATATTGCAATGTCAAATTCACCTTAAAAAAAGATCACTCCAGATAATAATCTCTCTTTTCCCTCCCTTCCTTCTCCCCCTCCTCCTCCTTCTCCAGGGTCACCCAGATGGTACCTTCAGCATCCAGAAGATTTCCCAGGGTGATTTTAATCAAGCGTCTTCCTCATACTACCCCTGCTTTTTGATGGATCTCATACACGAGTGGCTCCGAAAGGCCAATCAGTCAATTGACGCTCGTGTGATGTGCAAACGCTCGGAAATTAAGGTCAGAGGTCATTTCAAGCCGTAGGCCTACCGAAATCTATTGAATTCGATAAAGATCGGCGTTTGGTAGTGACGCCTCAATGGACTTCAAAGAAGTTCTCGTAAATGAGTGGTAGACGGACAGACAGAGAAAATAGATAAGGTGTTTATATAATAAACATACATATATATATATATATATATATATATATATATATATATATATATATATATAGGAGAGAGAGAGAGAGAGAGAGAGAGAGAGAGAGAGAGAGAGAGAGAGAGAGAGAGAGAGAGCGAAATTCTTGCATTTTTAAAGAAAATAATCAGAAGAAATGATTTCACTTTCAGATGGCAAGAAAGTCCATGGAATTTTATATCGTCATCCTTTTTAGAAGTATTATATCTGGTACTTTGTAACAAAGGCAACTGTCACATCGGGGACACTTGGAAAGTTACGAATGCCCTCAAACAAAGTATTGGATCACATACTGAGAACCACTATCAAGATCACAACAGACGAAACAAAAAGTAACCTATTAACGTAATACATAAAAGCTTTTTGTAATGCGATCTAGTTTCGAAAAGTAGTTCTAAAAAGAAAAAAAATTATTTATAATGCAATATGAGAGGTTCTGGACGACGAATGAAAAGTCAACCCATCACGCTATGAGATATGTTTAACACAAATGCTAACAAATACTAATCAGATCATTAAGACATACCATATGCCAGTCTTCTAAAATTTGCCAGGATAGGAAACAATTGAACTTAGTATCACTGTATTGTCAGCTACTGTCCCTTGTCAAAGAACATGTTACAAGAATACCTTTACTTTCTCCGATGCGGTTCTGTCCGATCCGGATTTCAGTTGTTCTGTGCTGACCTTCCTTAGTTTTGTTTATTTTAGTTTCAGGTAAAACACAAGAGTATGTAAAAAAATATATTCATCATGCTGAATTCATCAACCCATCGTACTTGTTCACTAACAATCATTCCATGAAAAATAGCGGTAAACTGATGAGAGAGTGTTACAAGGAATTACAAGGATTAGGATGTCTCAAAGACTTATTAGTCCATCCGAGGAGACATCGTATACTCACCTATCTCTAGGAAGAGATTTTACTGTTCATTCAGTGTCTTAATGATTTTACATAGCTTTCTTTTAAACTCTTCCACACTGGTTCATGATCATCTGTGCCATGTGAAGAGAGAGAGAGAGAGAGAGAATCTTGGAAAATTGTTTCCATTTCATCCTCTTGTAAGGCATATCTATGTAACGACATGAACGGAGATGAGTAAATGGACTATTTGTATACGTTATGAAAGTTCTCTTCTGCATATGACTAAGTGCAAAATAGGGGCAGGGTACCGGACATTTATTCCCTCTATTTTCAAAGCATATAATAGAACATAAATTACTACATATAGGAATTAGAACTAGCCCCGTATCCTGTACCCGTAAACTAAATAATATAACGTAAATTGAATATAGTACTAAATTTTCCTCATTACAAGATGGAATATTACATTTCAATTAGTCATTATCTTTCCTTCGGATATTTTTCTATTAACATTTAAGGGCTTCTAATACTACTATGAATATGCTAAAAGGGATACTTAGCTGTATACAGGCCACTGAGCATTCGGAATATGTACCCCTATGAACATAAGGTGATAACTAACGTTCAACTTGAACTTTAGTTTGTTCAGCTGTGGTTTCGTTGCTTTCTAAGGATCAAAAGGTTAGCAGCGATTATGTATATATATATATATATATATATATATATATATATATATATATATATGTGTGTGTGTGTGTGTATATATATATATGTGTGTGTGTGTGTGTGTGTGTGTGTGTGTGTGTGTGTGTGTGTGTGTACATTACACTAAATTAAAACGATAAAATAAAAATATGAAGTTACAATGAAATAGACCTCCTTGGCAAAAAGGTAACTTTTGTCAGAGGTCTACTTCTACTGTAAATTCATATTTTTATTTTATTGTTTTAATTTTCATATTTCTATTTTTATGATTTCAATTTAGTGGTAATACGTTTTTAAACAAATAAAATTCTATATATACATACATAAATATATATATATATATATATATTATATATATATATATATATATATATATATATTATAATATTAACATGTATATGTATGTATGTATGTGTGTGTTGGTATGGGTCGTGTTTGAACATCGGGTACTAATATGTACGAAAAGAGCTCCCCTTCCCCGTATCTGTGAAACTAATTAAGACCAATTATGATGTGAACATTATTTCATAAAACGGGATAAAAATGCCATAATTATCGGAATAGCAAATGGACGAAACGATTAAAAAAAAAAAAAGCTCTAATTATGCAGACGGAAGCAAAGACAAACCACTATATATTTTAGCAGCGGAAGCGCGCACACAAAGAGGAGGTGGAATAAGTAAGATTAATGAAGGAAAGACGAAGAAAAATTCGTGGGAACAAAGATATGCGGGTGAAAGGGGAACAGAAGAAATGTAAATACAGGAGATGAAGAGGATTCCATAGAAGAGGGGAGAGAGAGAGAGAGAGAGAGAGAGAGAGAGAGAGAGAGAGAGAGAGAGATGACGTAAAGGGGATTAAGCAGGAATGTAAAAGCAAAGGGTGAAGGAGGTGATTAAGAGCACGTAAAAAGTTTAAGAGAGAGAGAGAGAGAGAGAGAGAGAGAGAGAGAGAGAAAGCTCGGACGATGATTGGGTCAATAAATAACCGGACAAGACAAATGTGAATTAAGCTCCATTTGCGGAATACGAAGAAAGGTTATTTCCCAAATTGGCATCAAATGGCGCTGAAGGGTTGTGCCGCCCTTGTTGTTTGTCCCGGGAAGTGGAAACAGAGGAGGGCCGGAAGATAGATAAAGGGGACTTACTTCCCAGTCCTAATTTTGAGCGACACAAAAGGTCATTTAGTTGATCATATCAGCTTCAAAATGCAGGCGATCTGTTCTATATTCTCCTCCCCAAGAGGTGGGAGGGGGAAAGGGGGTTAGGGAGGAGGGAAGCGCCGGTCAGTTTTTCAAATGATTATTCAAAAAATAATCCCCCTGGCCAAATTACCATAGGTAGCTATCGAGCAAAGACGCTTGTGATCTGTTTAGAAACCTGGAAAAATTTTTATACACATGCTAATTATATATATGTGTATATATATATATATATATATCTATATATATATATATATATATATACATATATATATTATATATAAACATTATGATGTGAACAGTTTCTCAAACAAACATATCCATCCTTCCATATGTATACAAAAGTCTGTATTTCGACTTACTTTCGACAGAATGAAAATGATCTTACGATAAAGTATGAAACCATTAATATCTCATATTTCTACAATATGCGAAGAATCAAATTACTTCAGTTGTTAAGCCGCTGCGATTTACATAAACGAACTCAAATCAGAAAAAAGCTGTATGAGTGTGTATGTGAGAGAGAGAGAGAGAGAGAGAGAGAGAGAGAGAGAGAGAGGCTTAACCCAAATGTTCGATTGAGGTGATAATCCATGTTCATTATTCCTAATGAACCCAGGGCACAAAGGGTTTAGAATCATTCATAAAATTAACCTTTCTTCTAAACGGTGCCAATAGATGAGGAATAATGCAGGTTTGGGTAATCTCTAAAACATACACACACACGCGCGCAGGCCAAATTGTATATGAACATAAATAAAAACGTTCTACACCAACACAAAAGCATACTTGATTTTATCGTTTCATTAAATATACAATCTCTAAGTAAACAAATCACCACACGTACAAACATACGCTAAAACCAATAAGCGCCCTCTCTCTCTCTCTCTCTCTCTCTCTCTCTCTCTCTCTCTCTCTCTCTCTCTCTCTCTCTCTGTGGCTGAAATATTTTGCAAGTGGGAAACTGGACAGTATCCTAGGCGTCACGGAGATCTCGGCGAATATTAAGGACGGCATTTATCACTAACAACACAACGAGAAGAAGGGAATTCGACGATGGCAGTGAGGGATGATGAAGGTAATTCCGATGATCGCAGGATTTTCGGAGTCCTAGGTGTAAGAGAGGGATACAGGGGTAAGGGGTAGGTGAGGGGTGCAGGGGAGAGTTCAGTCTGCGACACCCATTAAGAAGATGAACTAAAGTGATGGGTTTTAGATACCTTAGGCACGTTCCTAAGTCATTTACGGACATCGCCGAAAACTATTACTGTACATAAGTTTCAAGTCTCTCTCTCTCTCTCTCTCTCTCTCTCTCTCTCTCTCTCTCTCTCTCTCTCTCTATATATATATATATAGATATATATATATATATATATATATATATATATATATATATATATATATATATATATATATATATATATATATATATATATATATATACAAATATATATTTATATGTGTGTGTGTGTAAATATGCTCACTATATGCCATTAAAATCTGTCATGTTAAAGGTTTCTGGATAAGACCCAACCTTAATCTAATATTGTTTTAACTATAAAACTGTTTACATTTTCACTTGGAAATCTAACAGCATTTTGTACAATGCGCATTGCTATGTAACAGTGATTTATAAGTATTATTTTATTTCTTTTTATTCTTTTCAAAGCAAACCAAGTCTTGCTTTTTATGTGGTCGGGAGATCATTGCATTTGTTGGACTTGCGTCTAAAAAAAGCCTATTAAGAAGGTTTACTATATATATATATATATATATATATATATATATATATATATATATACATATATATGTATATATGTATATATATGTATTCATATGTATATATGTGTATATGTAAATGTATATAGTATATGTATAATGTCTGTATATATATATATATATATATATATATATACTTATTATATATATATATATATAATATATATATATATATAAATATATTATATATATTAATATATCATATATATATATTATATATATATATCGTTATATATATATATATATATATATATATATATATATATATATTAATATATATATATATATCAATATATATATAAGATATATTATATATATATATATAGATATATATATATAGATATTTATATATATATATATATATATATATAGATTATATATATATATATAGGATATATATATATATATATATATATATATATTATATATATATATATATCTATCTATCTAATCTATCTAATCTATCATCTATCTATCTATCTATCTATCTATCTATATATATATATATATATATATATATATATATATATATATATATATATATATATAATATATACACGTCATATCACATTACCGTGATTCATATACATATATCGAACTACAAATATCCTTTAATATCTAATTCGCTCTACCCCGGAATTAATATTTTCACATTTATTAAGCGATAATAGAATTGCTGACCGACAGGCACGAACCGTCGACCTCTCAATATATATATATATATATATATATATATATATATATATATATATATATATATATATATATATCACGCAAAGGGAAACAATAGAGATTAAAACGATTTGTAACGATTGGAATAGGCAAGGAAAACATTAGGCACCAGTTCCCTTCAGGAGTCGAATGAAACACGATTCTTGGAGGTAGACATCGTTGCCTGGATTTTCTCCTTCCGTTTTATCTCCCTTTGAATTGACCTCCACTGATTTTTCTACACAGAGAATACACGGCTGAACGTTCAGACCACGACCGTGTAGTACTGTTTTATTTCATACTTTCGGGCTGAAAATCTGAGTTTCCTCTCTCTGTTTTACATGAGCTTTCTGAGAGAGACAGCGAGAGTGTTTAATGCTTTATATCAATCTTTCATGTTGGAGCTGAAAAAATTTTGGGGGGTATTGTACGGAGAGAGAGAGAGAGAGAGAGAGAGAGAGAGAGAGAGAGAGAGAGAGAGAGATTAGGATGTCTCAAAGACTATTAGTCCATCCGAGGAGACTTCACGTGCTCACTCATCTCAAGGAGCAGGTTTTACTATTCAGTGTCCTAATGATTTTGTATAACTTTCTTTTGAACTCTTCCTCACTGCTGCTGTTTACAACTTCTGGAGGCAGTTTATTTTATGTGTCACATATCTTGTAAGTAAAGAAGTTCTCACAATGAGATGTGTTGTATCTCTTCAGTTCTAGTTTCCGTTTAATGTGAAGAGGTTACTGTTTACTTTCATTATGCCTTTCAGTATTTTGAATGTTTCTATTAGATGTCCTCGCAATCGTTGTGTTCCTAAGTCGTATATATTATGCATATGAAGATGAGGTCTAACGCTATTGATTTGTAGTGCTTCAACATCGTTTCCTAGTTTCTGTGATTGAACTGCGTCTTGAATATTCCACTAGTTTCTGTGCCTTTATTTGGGCTTTTTGTGGATTTTAAGCCCTTGGTAATAATGACTCTCTTATTTTCCTTAGTTCACTTCTTAATATTTCAACTGTATATGGGTCTGCTGCATTTACACCTAGCGTGGTGTCATCTGCAAATTTAGTTAACCTGCTAGTTAAGCCTACATCAATGTCATTAGTGTAAATCAAAAACAAGAGCGGGCCAAGGACAGAACCCTGAGGAACTCCGCTTGTCACATCACCCCTTGCCATTCTGATTCTTCACCGTTTATTACGACTCTGTAGCCAGTCTTCTATCCAGTCTGCTGTCTCCTACTAAAGCTCTAACTTTTGTCATTAGTTTCTCGTGTTGAACTTTATCAAAGGCCTTTTGGAAATCTAAGGAGAGTATACGTATTGCTCTACTACTGTCAAAGAGAGAGAGAGAGAGAGAGAGAGAGAGAGAGAGAGAGAGAGAGAGAGAGAGAGAGAGAGAGAGAGAGAGAGATTTGGATGGGTTGACAAAGTTCGAAGGCTAAAAATCAAACAGAGACCTGCTTATGGGAGCAAATGAATATAGCAGCTACAAACAATAGCAGAGAGAGAGAGAGAGAGAGAGAGAGAGAGAGAGAGAGAGAGAGAGAGAGAGAGAGAGAGAGAGAGTTCCGAAATAACGAAAATAGTGATAAGAAACACTGCAATAGCTTTAGGAAATATATAGAAACATGAACTTTATGAGAGAAATGGCAAAAAATTTAAATGTTCATCTCGAAGAAAAGAAAAATTGCACGTATTTTTGCTACTATAATAAAAGACGCAGCCAGAAAAAACTTGAAGTCTTTTCAGTAGTACACTAAACATAACCACAAAAGTAACAAGAGAACAATAAAACAAAAAACAAAACAAAAAAAGTTGCATTAACGGAATTGCCTGCCGACGCTGGCTACGATTGTGTATTAAAGGAATGAGGCAGGAATCCATAAACATTATTGCTTATATTTCAGATAATGACCCCAAATGATGAGACATAAAGGACAGAGAGAGAGAGAGAGAGAGATAGAGAAAAGATTTGAAAATAAGAAAAAAGAAAATAATATATATATATATATATCTATATAGATATATATATATATATATATATAATATATATATATATATATATATATATATATATATATATATATGATAGTTTTATATATATATATATATATATAGTATATATATATATATAGATATATATATATATATAATATATATATATATATATATATATATATATATATATATATATATATATATGATATATATATATATATAGTATATATATATTATATATATATATATAAATATATATAAATATATATATATAATTGGCCTAAACTACTGCAATACCCATGGGATATGAGACAACGTAACAAAGGGAAAGCGTAAGAGATTAATATTAGGTTGGGGAAGGAACAAGAGCACCAAAGTAAAAATAAGACATAAAACGCAAAAGAAGAGGCAAAAAAACTAAATTACCGAAAGGAGATAAGCGACAAGGGAATCACGAGTCGCAGATGTCCATGAATTCAAGATTACAAAAACAGCGGCATCTTTGATGTCGAGAGAGATAAGGTAGTTCGCCCTAAGCTTCTACAAGGTAGCCAGCTTCCCCCTGAAGGTCTAAATCACCACCCGGTTCATATTATGGTCGCGGTGGCCTCTTCGTTTCCTTGATTTTGTTGGTCCTTCCACATCTCTCGTGATTTGGCTGTGCCAATAACTTTGAGATACAGAAACTGTGAACTAAAATAGCTAGCGATAGATAATAAATTTGAAACAAGTCTGTGACTTGCTTGTAAATATTTCATGACGGCTGCTGATATTATAACCCAAGTTTTTTTTAAGTTTTTAACAAAGATGTTAGTATTTTCATTAATCCCTGGTGATTCTTCTACGACGATAAACATGCGTGCTAAGTCTGCAACCTAAATAATGATAAAATATTAATAATAAGATTCATTAGGTTTGTAGCAGTAATTCTGATTCACTTTTAAATTCTTCATCTATTTAGTTTTTATTATATTGTAATATTCTTCAATAACATTAACTACATCGTACCAAACCTGCACGCCAAAAGAATGATGGTAAATAAAAATTAAAGTAATTTAGAAGTTTCGCTTAATTTGATTCGATGTTAAATTTATGATGCGACTTCTAATACTGCCAACAAAAACGAAATCCGGAAGTTCAAGTTGAAAATAAAAATAAATAAAAATAAAAATAAAATTAAATGGACGTAATACTCGTCTTCATTTATCACTGATTTCATGGAAAGCTTCTAATACTGATGCATATGCAATTTTTTTCTTTATTATCAATGGTGTTTAATCTTTACTAACATTATCTAATTCCAGCGCTGCCACTTGTCCTCCCATACTTATGATTTTTACGATATGGCATAGTTTGCATTATTATTATCATCTAGTATGTATATTACATAGTCTTCACCGTAACTGTACCGATTCGTCAATAAATATGAGATGAAACTGTTATTATAAGATGATGAAAGACAAGTCACAACAACGCAATCTTGCCTTTCACGAAAAAAAAACAATAACAATTAGCCAAGAAACTGATGGAAGCATCTTAAACGAAGCAACAAACAATCCGTGCTCGAGAACATCCTTGTCATACGACCCAGTGAAACTGGCAAATGAAAATATCAGTCTCTTGTCGCGTATACATGCTTCGCCTCCCTTCTTCCCGTCTTTTCCCCCCTCCCCTCCGTCCCCCTACTCACATACCCCTACCCTACAACTCACATCCCCCCCCCCCCCCCCCCCCCCCCCCCCGGCACTCCTTCCCTCCCACGACCAATCACTGTTGTTGACACTTCCATCCAGATCTCTCACTGTCATCGCGTGACTTCCTTCTCTTGTGACGGGGTCTGTCTCCACGACATCATCATCATCGTCGTCGTCATCATCATCCTGCCCCTCGCTTTATGAGTGGACGAAATTAATGGCCTCTGTAACTGCCTCGCCCTTTCGAAAAACGACGATGAAAAACAAATAAAGATCATATGAAAATGGCGTTTATGTTTCGTGACAGATGGTTGTGATCTGCGGGAGAAAAGGTTAAATGGATGTACAGTCTGAGCAAGGAAAAGGGCATGTGGAGGATGAGATGGCCAGGCTGGGGTATGTCCATGGGTAGGAGTAAGGGAATGTGAGGAGTTGGTCAGAGAAAGAGGCGTAAAGATGGGGCAGAAGGTGGGTAGAAGGTACAAAGCGATAGAGAGATGATGATGATCTATACACAAGGCATATGTGACACATCTCCTCGTCCGCCTAATTCTTTAATGCATGTCCCACTGCCCCTAATGATTGCAGCGATGAGCTCAACTCAATGGCTTGTCAGGATGAAAACTAATCCAAAGGTGTTTTGACTGGCACTTACTGAGAAGCACTCCAATTTTTTCCCATGTTCGTACTCGCATGTATTTCTTTTAAGAGGCAGCTGTTATGGGGGAGAGAATTGTGTAATTTTTATAATTCTTGAGAGGTTTAATTGCCTTCTGCTGCAAATTTTTTATTGCAATATTTTACAGATATTTCGTATTGATTACAGCATCATGTATTGTATTCGTTACCAGTTTTCAAGGTTAGTGAACCAAAATCGGCTTTAAATTTGTTTCTGTTGTGCGTTATTCGTTTAGTAATTTTGCAAATACTTTTCAAATTATTATTTTACCATGCATATTATGTTAAATTGTATTTTTTCGGGATTATTAAAGAAATATTAACCAGTTCTTTACTTAAACATATCCAGGTCTTTATTTTAATACTGCTGCAGTGAATATCGATTTTGTAAATGCCAGTTAAATACGTTGCTTTACTGCAAGTTATTCTTTTCATCGTGTGTTTATCTCCGGTATATTATTTAAATTCTAAGATGACTCAATACATGTACGTAAACGCTATTACTTTGAATTTCTTTGTGTTATCACATTTGATAGTTAATTCATAAGCATAAATTACGGTATGCTACTTTAGTATAAATGAACTGCAATAGCAATTTATCTTTTTACTGCAATCTTCTTATCATCATTGCTTAAGCAATATATTATCGTATATATTATTTTTATAACTATGCACACTGGCATTAGTGTACTTATTATTATTATTATTATTATTATTATTATTATTATTATTATTATTACTATTATTATTACTATTATTATTACTATTATTATTATAATCTCGTGAGCGTTTTTTGTACAGGG
>NC_061087.1:79389120-79396620 GCF_015104395.2 Macrobrachium nipponense
TTTTCCATTGTGCTCTTGCAGATAATACGTCGCAAAACATCACAAGGAAGTAGAGAGAGAGAGAGAGAGAGAGAGAGAGAGAGAGAGAGAGAGAGAGAGGCCGGATTACAATCACTGTTTCTCTTCGCCTTTATCCGAGTTTTATGTCGCCTTCGACTCTTTGATTCGACGCCTTTCATGTTCGACAGTCGTGTCTCCTTATCGTGGGTCTCGTCGTGTGGTTTTCGCTGCTTTAAAAATCAAACGAATAGACATCTGAAATGGTAAAACTCTGATCATTTTCGCTCAGTTATTTATCAGTGAATTCTCTCAACGAATTCTTTCAAAACTGAAGGAAATAAAAAGCTAGACATACTGATCACTCTTCTTTAATTATCTTTGAAATAGACAAATACGGAAGTAAAAGTTTAATTTTTTGTTATTGAGACTGCTTCTTTCGACAAAATGTTTCATGCTTAAACACACGCAAAACGATAAAAATTGTGGTGCTTCTTTCACTGACGAAATGGGAGTTCTCTCAATACAATACTTCATGACTGAAATAAGTAAGTAAACGGTATAAATAGTCTTCATTCTTAGAGTGATAACGTTGACGTCCTTTGCAATAAACCGTGCAAGCTGTGATTCTTTTTTCTTAGCCGATTAGCTTTCGAATTTTGCATTTCATTATTGAGAATTCCTTGTGGCCTTTGTTTTCTACGTATATATTGTTGCATCATAAAAATCATACAAAAAATTACATTATATCGTGTCAATATATGATATGACAATTAGAGGATTCTCTCGCGTTCTTTTCTTAAAACTTTATCAGCACGAATTGCTTTAATGATTTCCTTTCTGTCAAACTATTCACTTCCACATTTAACTTACAAACTAATATATTTTCCACTGTATTCGTTATACTTGTTTTGTTGTATAAATACACTCTCATGTACGTTTGCTTTTCGAAGTTTCTGAACTCAATGTTTTAACATTCTTTTTCCTCCGAGTTTATTTTTTATATAAATGTTTCGTCAGATTTAAATAGCATTCTTACCATTCGCATGAACCTCATAGTCAAAACTAAATAAAAAGATCTCTCTCTCTCTCTCTCTCTCCTCTCTCTCTCTCTCTCTCTCTCTCTCTCTCTCAAGACGCCGCCGCGCTAAGTGTGAGACCGTGCGTTGTAGCATCAGGTCGCGAAGCCTTTGTGGAGTTAACTTTATGTCCACGGCTGAAACGAGAAAGAGCGAGAGCGCGTTTTTTTATATCTTCCTTTTGGAAAACCTTATTTATTTATTTTATTTTTACCTCTTTTTGTCCCACGCCTCTCAACTTAATTTTACGCGGGAGCGGAGAGCGTTCTTCTTTGAAGTTTTTAACGAAGTCACCATCTTAGTGGTTGCGGACATGAGGCAGATAAATAAACAGAATAACGAGAAGCACTTTGTGTGCTGAGTCTCCCTTCTCCACAGCGTAACGTGCCTACCTCTATACTACAGTGTCCCCTAGGTAACTAATGCCTTATACTTACCGAACCCGTTTCTCCACCTCCATGTATAAACAATATAGCGAGAAGGAAAAGTGTTGTAGAATTCCCCCTCCCGCTTTCATACACCTTCCTCTCAAATGACCTAATAATATCTTAAACTCAACTTTCAGTTGATTTTAAGATATTATTAGGTCTCTCTCTCTCTCTCTCTCTCTCTCTCTCTCTCGCCAGGTAAGAAATAAACATGTCGAATTTTATGGTGATCCCCCCGGCCCCCTTGGTGGCACGCATACCCACCTCCACAATGCCCATTAGATACAAAAACAACAAGGAGAAGCGAATTGTGTCGTTAGTCCATAGCCATTTCTCTATGTCCCATATACCATATGCCACAACACTGACCTTTTTCAACATATTCTCCTCTTTATCCAGTATGCCCGCACCACATAATATCTTCTCCAATGCCTTCTGCAACCAGCACCCATTTACAAAATCCTATTTTGTTTTAATTTCTCCTCCGACCTTCCAAGACCTCATCGAGCCATTCCCTTTCCAGTACCCCGCCCCACGCCCCCTGCCCTATTCACCTGGTCCTATCTTTTCTAAGGCTGCAAGTTAGCGAGAGGAAATGATTAAAGGCGAGGCAGAGGAGGGTGTTGAGCAGGTCCTTCAAAGGCTCCTTAACAAGCCGCGCGTCTTCATTAAAAACGGCGAAGGAATCACCACCCATCCTGCCGGAACGAGATGCTTTAATCTGCATGACGTCGAGTTCCTTAGAAAATGCTTTTTGTCTTTGATGCTTCAGGGGCTCTGTAGAGGACAGACCTTTCTTTGATCTAAGTATGGATCTCTCTGTAATAAAAAAAAACATTCTCTCCTTTCATGTATAAATTTTTTTTCTTTAATGTAGATGATAGATGTCTGATGCAATGGTGAAGAATAATTGAGTGTGATTTTTGTCTCCGTATAAAATAGCCGATTTCTGTGAGCACTGGGATTTCTGTGGGAAATTGATCGACTTATTCGTCATGTTTCACTGCCATTGGAAAATAAAACTGTGGATATTTCTACAGGAAGCACTTATACGCGTGATGACAACGTTAGTGTCTTACCTGAAAATAGTCATATCTCTAAAATAAAAGTGGGTCTCCGAAGAAAAAAATTAGCCTATCTCATATAGACCAAGATCCCAGTGGGAAATATTTTAGTTAATGCTATTGAATTCCGCATATTCTGAGTCTGTAAACTTGCTAAATCTTCTCCTCTATCTTTGACTAATTTCTTTTTTTTTTTTATCCATGAAGGGGGCAAACAGGAGAGTTGACCTGCTATGTAGCATCCTACAATTTACTGCATATTCACAGCATTTACTAAGCATTTGCCTAATTCTTGAATAATTTCCATTAGTATTACATATCGTATAGGAATACCACGGTGACGTCAGGCCTTCTATGATATTGGCCTCTGGACATTGTCAAATACCTTCCTATAATAGCACTTGGCATCATAAGGAGATAGCTAAACTTCGTATACTGATAAAAAAAATCTAAACACACGTATTCGATCTGTTCATCCAGTGTACATATCTCTAACCTTTCATAAAAAAAAAAAAAAATACTGAGGATGAACACTAAATCTTCACATCAAAACCGACGAAGTCACTATATTCATTTTGGTCAGCTTACTTTACAATCTCTTCCTCGAATTCCCGTTCCGGATCATTAAGTGTAGTTTATATAAAAGACGTCATTTAGTTTTCAGCTAAATGGATACGTATATTACAAATTCCACTTCCTTAGAAGGCACAGGAAAGACAACGCTAAGCAGAAAATGTTTCTGATGTCATGAACAATACATATGAGAGAGATAAGTATGTAGTGGACCTAAATATCTTATTCTATTGATGAATGAATCCACACACACACACACACACACACACACACACATACATATAATATATATATCTATATATATATATATATATATATATGTATACACACACACACACACAATATATATATATATATATAATATATATATAATATATAGTTTATGACTATATATATATATATACTATATATATATAGATATAACGCTTAGACGAACAAACAAGAAAACCCTCCTCATTCATCACAGAGCCATTACACATAATAAGGAAGCTTAGGCTTATCTGACTAAGGTTATTAATACGGAAGGAAGGACTTTGTGTGTGTGAGCAAGTGATCTCGTCCCTATGGGCTGTTTAGTTTCCCATTCCGTATTTGGCTAATGCAAATTTTATGCTACTTCTAGCACCGGGAGGCTATGTATAGTGGTTACTGTGTATATGATACACCTCTGATTAATACTGACTTTTCTACCGGTGTTTCGACGTCTGCAGTTCCTAAAATATCATCTCTATGAACACAATAAAATTAACAGTTACAAGAAAGACATGATTCGGTATTTTTAGATATTGATATCACTCACTCCTGGATATATAGTATTCCTGGCTATATAGTATAATATATAGTATTGGAGGTAAAAGGATTTGAGAACGGACGTTTCACATAATACGTCTTTGTATGTACCTGTGCATGTATATATATATACAAAATACCACTGGGAAAAATGAAGCAAAGGATGTGGTCCTGACCATCGGTTTCTCTTTTAAGACATTTTCAAAAGAGTCCAGTATGTTTTGTCGCAGATCATTTGGCTCCACCGTTTTGGCGATACACAGTTTGGTGCTCGTTATTTTGGCGATGAGCTCTTTTGGATCCAATTCAGAATAAAAAAAAAAGTCGAAAGTTGTCAGATTAGTCTCTCACTTTGTAATTATTTTCTCCTACATCAATATATTTGCTTAAATGTTCCAGCCACATACCACACATCAGATTCACGTAAAATATTTACCCAAGTCTTTCTACCGAAAATGAAAAATCTCTCATCTTCTTGACCACTATCGCCAATTAAAAAGTCTTCAGGTTGACAACCGTTTGTCACGTAAAGTTTATTACTCCTCAGGGATTACTAACTTTCTTGAACTAACAGGATTTAGAGGAGCAGAATATGATTGATTTCGTTTTCTTCGTACATTTTTTTTCATGCCATTAGAAGTTGCTAGTGCTACCAGAGCAGCTTGAGGACTGTTTTCAATTATATTTACGTTTTACACTTTTGATTTTAGCAATTTCCACACTTACCGATTAAGCGCCATGAGAATGTCTGTTTACTTCTTTTACTATCTCAAGGTATTTAGTGTGAATGCGACCTTTACACTCGTTCTTTAATAATCATCTCCAAAACTTTACAGAAGGATCGTTTTTGGTACATAACCGACGTGTTCAGTTTTTGGCTTGCTCTCTTGCTTAGAATTTTTTCATGCATCTCTAGTATGAGCTGTACAAAACAATAGAAAGAAAATTGCATTGCAGTTTTCTAAGAGGAAGAGACCATAGGTTTGATTATTATAAGTGTTAAACGAGAAAATGATTACAAAACAAAACTCTAATCTAAGGAAGGTTATTACAGTTTTGACTATCAACCTTCGACTTTTTGTATTTCAGTTTTCCAGTATTAAGTGACAATAAGTGTTAAATAAGAAAATGATTACAAAGTTTTGACCATCAGCTTCCGACTTTTTGCTTTTATTCTTAATTGGCACCAAAAGAGCTCATCGGCAAAATAACGAGCGCCAAAACTGTTTATCGCCAAAAAAGTGGAGCCAAATGGTCTGCGCCAAAAGGCGGCGCCAAACAGTCCGTTTTCAAAAGGCCTAATACACAACATAAGAAAGTTCCATAATAATTATGTCCAGATGAAAGCAGAGCACATATGATCATTTATTATTATTACTTATTATTAAATTTATTATATTATTATTATTATTATTATTATTTTATTATTTATTCTTATTTATTATTATTCAGTTCAGAAGCTGAACTCTATTCGTGTGGAACAACCCTACAAGGGCCACCGACTTGAAATTCAAGCTTCCAAGGCATATAGTGTTTATTTGAAAGAAGTGGCAGAAGGTAATAGGATATTCAGAAAGAAGAGATCAGTTATAAAATAGGTGTGCTTATTGAGAAACCTTATTTTCACATGACACTTCACCGGGATAATTTTCTACAGGAAAATAACAGGAGTATCTGCTTTCTTGTCATTGATATTAGTCTCGGTCACACAATTCTTTTAAAATAAAGGCTTTAGTTTTTACATTCCTGAGCCGAACCATTTACTCGAAACTGGTAAATATATACAGATTTATAATACTGCAGTTAAGACGGGTCCAAGTGACAACAAAACGCTGCACTTGTCATTTACATTAAGAAATTACCGTCTCGTAGAGTCCTGTGAAAACAAGATGAATGAGTCGCAGACCATCTTTGTGAAAAACTCACCAGTTCCCCGCAGGTATCAAATGCCTCTTTTAACCGCTGGTACAACTCTGCTTTCATTCTAGCATATGTAATGTCAAGTCCTTCTACTGTTTACCGTTCCTTTTGGAAACATCACGGCATTGTGCTTATCATAATTTAGGTGTTCTTTCAAGTTATAAGCACATACACAGAGACGACACTACTATATCATATATATATATATATATATATATATATATATATATATATATATATATATATATATATATATATATATATATAATATTATATATATACACACATATATACATATATATAAACAGACACTTACACACACACGCATATCATTATATATATATAATATATATATATATATATATATATCTATATATATATATAATATATATATATATATATATATTACCGTTAATGTTCAAAATTCGTTAAGTCAACATTTCCTTATATATTATATATATATATATATATATATATATATATATATATATATATATATATATATATATAAAATGTTACCGTTAATGTTCAAAATTCGTTAATGTCAACATTTCCTAGTTAACATCAACAACAATAACTGAATCATGTCATTAGAGTTCGAAGGAAAAGGGTTATTTTAAACATTAACTAGCTAGTGTTGATAGTAACGGGTAGAGGACTGTTAATGTTAGAAAAATACACATAGCCAGCCACCAGTGCAATTTCGTTCTCTTTCCTAAATAGGCCTACATTATACGTCGACGTTGCTCCTGGAGGCGAGGATGTGAGCACAGACTAATATGAAATAAACAAAAAATCTACAGTATTTTGCTGAAGGAAGATGCAAAATCAAATAGTGAATGATATCGAAAGAAAATATTTTACTCCGATAGAAGATGTTAAACATACCAAATCTATAGCTAAGAAGGAATCCTCCCCCGACTACAGACTTGTGAAGCGGTATGATGTGCTTTCTATTCAAGGAACTGAAAAATTAATCGAACCTCTTACTGAGGAAAATGAAGAGGTGAAGCTTTATGTTCAAACTGAAGAAATATTTGACATAATTTACTCCACTCATGTTTCAATTGGTCACGGAGGTAGAGACAGAATGATAAGAGAATTAAATAAACGATACAAAAACATAACTCAGTTTCAAATAAAGATTTTCTTGAATTTATGCGAGTCATGTGAAAAAAAAGAAAAAAAGGTGAAAAAAGGGAATAATAGTGAAGCCGATGATTTTTCAAACCCAGATGGGAATTACAAATATCTTTTAGTGTGCCAGAATCACCTTACCTAATTTGTTGTGCTGAAACCAATCACTTCAAAGCGAGCAAAAGAATTAGCGTATAACATACTGGATATCTTTCATTGACTAGGAGCATCTATGACTTTATAATCTGACGATTGACGTGAATTCTGTAATGCAATAATAGAAAACCTGAAGTATATGTGGCCCGAATTCAAAATAGTTCATGGTAAGACCAGACATAGTCAGAGTCAAAGAAGTGTTGAAAAGGCAAATCAGGACATTGGGAATAAGTTGGCAACAAGGATGACCGACAATGATACCAATAAGTGGAGTGAAAGAGCATGTTTTGTGTAATTTATGAAGAACAGGGCTTTTCACAGTGGTATTCAAAGAAGTTCCTGCGAGGCAATGTCTAT
>NC_061087.1:79401620-79409120 GCF_015104395.2 Macrobrachium nipponense
ATAGTATAAGCTGTTTATTTATTGTTTGACGATTACAATCGTTTGGTTATTATCGTTAAAATCAGCTCGTTGTATTTTTCAAATTCTGTGGGTTTAGGAATAGTTAACAACGCTGTTTATTTGTTGTTTGACTCTTATAATTGTTTGGTTATTATCGTTAAAACCAGTCGTTACATTCAACAAAGCCTTCTTAAAGGAAAATTAGTTTTGATTTATTTCGGTTCAGAGAACCCACGAGATGGTGAAAATAACATCGTCCAAAGGAAAATAAAATATATTATATGGAGGGTATTGTTACAGACTCGACAGAGTGCTTAAGAGTGGCAAAGAGTCATGGCGTTGTGTAAATGGAAAGTGCAAAGGAAGTATACAGGATTTAGGTTTGACTAATTTATACTGTACCAGGGAAGAAATACAGCAATACTCAAAAATGCTAATGGCCTTGGCATTCGTTCCTCCCAATGATATAATAAATGTATTTGAATCTTTACATGATGAAATTCCTGACGAGCTAGATGAGTTAGTCTTTTACTTTGAAGACACTTGGATAAGAAGACCTTGCAGGAGAGGAAAAAGAAGAGATGCTTTGTTTCCTGCAAGCGTCTGGAGTGTGTATGAACGTGTTGTCAGTGAACATCCGCGTACAAATAATTCGTTAGAAGGGTGGCATCAGAATAGATACTGGGCAGCATGTAGATGGCAAGCAAAGTAAATATGTAAAAGTTAACAAGGTTATATCAAAAATTGTTAGCGAATATTCTACAAGAGACCGACTAGAATATCTTCGTTCAATATCTTTAATAATTAGCTAGCAGAAGTAGAAATTTAGTTTTATAAACTGTTTTTAGGTATTTTATGGTATATACGTGCAATAAATAAATATTTAGCTTTCACTTTGTTTTTTACATTATTTCTGTAATATACTGTTTTGATATATTTTAAAGTATTTTACGTGTAATAAATAAAAATTTAAGCCGTTATATTTATGTTTTTTACATGATTTTGTTTAGATATAATTTTTACATGTCATAAAAAATAAAGATTAACACAGTAATTTTGTTCCCTTATGTAAACCGTTTTGAGATAATTTATAGTATTTACGTGTAATAAATAAATATTTTTGGCGCTCAAATGTCGGCGCCCAAATGTTACTGCGCTCAATTGTCGGCGCTCATTTGTCGGCGCTCATTTGTCTTGCGCTCAAAAGTCGCCTCGCGTGAAAAACCAATGCTGTCAATTTTAAGGCGATTTGCGCCAAAGGTCGAACAGTTATGTATAATCTCATATAAGATTTAAAATGCCTTTCCTTAATTTCAGGGTAAACGTACCAAAGGAAATGGAAAAGATTAATTCACTTCTTTATGCATTCCATAAAATCTATACATGTAATGAACCAAACAAAAACTTCTTTCAGTTATCTTCTTAAGATTGAAAAAGAAACCCACAAAATCACTGTGTAACGTGTTTACTTCTAAGTATTTACATTTAATTTTACTCCACACTCGAGTACTTTCAGGCCCTATCTGTGGCCCATTATCAAGAGATGTGTAGGTTAGAAGTAAACACGTTACACAGTAATTTTGTGGTTTTCTTTTTCATTCATGTGATTATTAGGACGATTTTTTTTCTTTCTGCTTTTTCAAATTTTTAATAGCAGCGGTTTATATTGATTGTAGGATGCTCTCTCTCTCTCTCTCTCTCTCTCTCTCTCTCGTAGAAGGATGACGTTCAGAGCTAGAAAGAAATCCGATTATTCCGGAGAACTCCGACCTTTCATCTCCACGTTTTAATCTCTCGCGAGCTCTGATGTTTCCGTGATTTTATGCAATATTCAGTCGCCTTAAAAAAAAAAAAAAAAAAAAAAACAAAAAAAAAAAAAAAAAAAAAAAGATACGTAACTTCGGCCAGATACAGAAAATCGGAAATTATGTATCTAATCGTGACTGACTTCTTTTCCATCGTTATAGAGACGCACAGTTTCAGTTTAAAAAAAATATTCATGCTTGAAATATCCTTTTGTAAAAGGAAAAGGAAATCAATTACGTCATACACAAAGGTCACAAAGACACATACAGAGGGTGACATGTCAGTTGAGCACCTGAAACATACGCAACCTTTAACCCACAAGGACTCTAATAACAAGTCACAAAGGGTCCTATAGAGAAAGGCAACGGTAGGATGTTTTGTAATAATAGCCAAGATGACAACAGAAAGGAAAGTGAATGCTAGTCCGGGACATTTGTCCTTGGCATTGTCTGAGGAATAGTCAACATTAAAGCCATTGTTCAAAAGGGCCTGCTCTCTCTTCTCTCTCTCTCTCTCTCTCTCTCTCTCTCTCTCTTATATGTAAAAACCAGGGGAACTGTTTTCACGTCTGTGGTAGATGAAATACTGACTATTCTGAGAAAAACTATTTCAAAATGACGTTTTATGACGCGCATTATTATTTTATTATATAGAAAATATGAGCTCCTACAACAATTACTAGCTAAAATTTCTAATTTTGAGAGAGAGAGAGAGAGAGAGAGAGAGAGAGAGAGAGAGAGAGAGAGAGAGAGAGAATACGCAAGCGAATGTTTTGAAAATTCCTGACTTTATCTGAAGCCTGAAAATAACAAGCTTGCTCAAGGAGTCATCTATCATGTCATAAAATTAATCTTGTAACAAGCAGCGGGAAAAATACAAACTTTCATCAAGCAGCAACTTATTTTATAAATTTGTCTCCTCTTGACGTTGAAATGAATAAATATATCATATTTACGCAAGAACATGAGAAAATCTATGAAATAAAATCATTCGTACCAATTTTTGCAAAACAAGACATATCATCATTATGATTTTGTTTATCTTTCCAGGCAAAACGAATTGCACTTGGTAAGAAAGAATGAATTATGTGACAGTTCCCTAAAGATAATTTCCTTCTTCAAAAATGTTCCTATTTTCAACCCCTTGGTGTTTCCATGACAAAAATTGTGTCAAACCACATTATAATTTAGAAACGAAGCTTGCCAGAGAGAGAGAGAGAGCGAGAATTTAAAGAGCACTATTAGACTGTTTACGTATCAAAAGGCAGGTTGGGCAATCTAGCCTGATTATTCTCATTTTTTTTTTCATTTTTGTTATTGGTGTACAGTGCTCTTGTCATTACTATTATTCCCGTCATCATAAGCATTGTTACTGACATATCTCTTCTTCACTATAGAAGTTAAGATATAAGAGGCAGAATTCAATACAGAAAAGTTCCAAAGGCATGGATGGCAGCAATAAGACAAAGTATTAATGGAAATGCTTATGCCACAAAAAAAAAAAAAAAAAAAAAAAAAAAAAAAAGTTGAGCAAAATATCGAACGATGATAGGGAAAGAATGATGCTAGGTAGATTTACATCAACCGTGCATTCGATGTCTAGGCCAGTCCCTTACGACGCTCCTGATTGGCTGTTGATAAGCCAATCACAGGGTTGGAAACTCTCAGTCTCTCTCTCGAGTTCACATAGGCAGGATGTATATTCCACCTCTCCTGAGGGATACGTCTTTCAAAAGTATCCCTCAGTAGAGGTGGAATATACATCCTGCTTATGTGAAATCTCTCGAGAGACTCGAGTTTCCAGCCCTGTGATTGGCTTATCAAAAGCCAATCAGAGCGTCGTAAGGGACTCGCCTAGACATTAGCTGCACGTTTGATGTGAATCTACTATAGTAAAGATCAGGAAGAGGATGAGATGATGCAGAGGGTGAAGATTATTATTACGTCCATGCACCTAAATAATAATAATAATAATAAGTGAAAAGTATAATCTGTGTACTGTACAATATATACGATCGTCTTTTCAGAAAGGAGATGAAAGTTGCTATAATGGACAATTTTAAGAAAGTGCAGAATGTTAAGAGAAAATATAGGTCAGCATGTATGCTTATGGGTCATGTTTCAAACCTGCGAGGACGGTAATAAGAACATTTAGTGAATGAACGTAGGTGCCAGTTTTGAGGTCTGATAAGGGACTGAATAAATGTTAATTTGCAGATGCTTACCAATACTGTTGGCACTGAAATTTGTAATGGTTGCCAACTCATGCTGGAACTAAGGATGGACAATGAAAGTAAGGAAAATAAGGTGATGAATGGTACTTTAGTTATTGAGAAAATGAAACGAAAAGACCTAAAAGGTATATGGGAATGAATGTTATAGACAATGCCAGTATTGCTAAAAAAATAAGGCTGAACTCCTTTTTAACCTATATATGCGAGGGTGAGGTGGCGATCATAAATGTGTGGAGTATCACCTTAACCCTGCGATTATAAGAACGCAATTTTGTATTCAATAGGCATACTAATTAAACGCCTTATTAATTGTTATTAAAAGTTCACATGAACCTGCTGAATGCCGATCTATAATATAATTGTTTTTTTATAAAAAGCAAATGCGTAATATTTCCCATGACTGCCTGGGATTTAGTTTAATATAGTCTCCCTGCTGAAAAAAAAGAGAATTCAAATAAACTCATTTACATAATGGAGCAAATTTTTGTATAAATGCTTTCTCTATCAGATATGAATTATTCATCACTGCAGTTGAAACAACCACATTCCCAGAAGAGATTTATGATGGCTTGAGGTACAAAAATAACGTCCGGGGTCTAATTGATTAACGGGATTCTGTAATTCCGAATGTAAGCCGAATTCATAAATTTTCCTTGAATTTATTGTTGCGGATTTCTCACGCTGATGCTTTGTACTTTCTCTCGGTTCGGGGTACGAATTGGGGCGTTTGTGTATTAGAGCAAACTTAATAAATTGACGTTCATAGGAACTATTGAAGATCTGCAGCGTTGTGGAAGACAATATATTGCATGAATAAAAAGTTGTCTTTTGAATTAGAATTAACCTTTATTATTTCGTGAAGGAGATGAACAAATAGTAAATGACAGATTTTTCTTATAAAATGCGTTTAAAGAGCGAAAAGTATACAGTTATCACGGAAAGCAAATAAAAGTTGTCAATCGTACATTGCAAAGAAATTTACAATAATAAAGCAAAAAAAAATTTCTTGTAGTATTCCTATTTCTTTATCTAGATTCCCTGATTAAAGAAAGAAGAAAACTATAAAAAAATCTGAAAATCTTTCAAGAAGACCGAATAAATATATATATATAGATATAATATAATAAGATATATATCTATATCTATATATATATATATATATATATATATATATTAGTATATATATGTATATATAGATATATATATATATATATATATATATATATATATATATATATATCTATCTATATATATATATCTAATATATATACATATACACATATACACATAGACAATATTACATATATATATATATATATATATATATAATATATATATATATATATTATGGTTTTATGTATATAGTATATATGTTGTATATGGTATATAAATATATATATATATATATATATATATATATATATATATATCTATATATATATATATATATATATATATATATATATAAATATATATATATATATATATATACTATATATAATATAATAATAATGATTAAATTATAAGTTTTTTTAAATCAACCGATATTTCTAGCTAGGTATATTTTTCATGGAATTCTTATCCAACTGTATGGTTTCCTCCTTGCAATCACAAGCCTTAGCTGTATCTCTGAATATTTGAGCTTAGTAATGCGTATATACACGAACTGATGTGATGTGTAGACACAAAAATACAAGATAAACTATTATCCAACTGAGCTTCCTTATGGTATTATTTTCCTTCATGACGTCGATGCAAACGACCCCACCATGATAGAAAAAAAAAAAAAAGTCAGCACAACTGGGTGACCCTTCCTAATTTATTGGAAACAGAAGCAGCTAATATAACCTGGCGTCTAATCTCTAAAGATTTCTTTTCAGTAATCAAGAGAAATTATACACTCCCTAGCTTTCATATTTTGGCCGGCCCCAGTTAATTACAGCCGAGAGAACCTGAAAGAAAAGGGCTTTCTTCTGCAACGTATACAGAAATAGCATAAGGACTCGGACCCGAGTCGACGTAATAATGCCTTAATATGTCCATTTCTCAATGCGGACTGAATACATACCGGTATAATTCGGGATTTATGCCACTGAGAGCGCGGCAATTAAGGTTAATTAGCTTTTGAAAATTAAACCCGTGAGTGTCCATTAGCCGGATGTCCTCGAAGTTTTAGCTGACCTCTCCTGGTGGAAAACAGCTTTAAATTCTGTTATCTTCTGGGCAATTATCTTCATTATTTAATTACTACTTCCCGAGACAAAATAAGAGAAAATTAAGTGTGTGTCTCTGCTGTGATCTGTAATTTCAAATAGAAATTTACATTCGTAAATTCTACGGTAACCAGTGGCTGGTTACTGTAAATATGATGTAATCCATTTTCATACAAAATGATATGCATATTCCACGAATTCATGAGGTATTAGGAAAATTCAAGGAGGTTTTGAAAGTACCAAGTATTTATGCGCATGAGCGTACAAGCGCGTACCGACGCAAGAAAAATTTAAATCCCAATTATCATTGAATCTCCCAAACTTAATTAAATTACCCTCGCAGGCCGGCCTTAAAGAAATTCCGTGCATCTTCCCTTGCTTTCATGCGCATCATCGCCTCCCACCCTTCAGTTTGCCTGATGCTTTAATTACGTGGTCTCTGCATTATATATAGTACACACACACACACACACACAAAACACACACACACACAAACACCACACACACACACACACACACACACATATATATATATATATATATATATATATATATATATATATATTATATATATATATATACATGCATATACACAAATACGCACAAACTAATATTATAATATATATATATTATATATTAATATATATATAGAGATATATATAATTACGTATATACCTTATCAGGGATTTTTCTCGTCTTCCTCATCAAGTCTTCTTCATCCAACGCTCCCCTCCTCTCCTCCTAAACCTCCACCTCCTCTAACTCCTTTCATCATATATTACTCGATCACCCCGGTGCGCCCCCCCCACCCCCCCCCCCCCCCCCCCACCTCCCCCCGGAACCTCGAACACCCGTCTTACCACGGCACACTGCTCTCCTTAGTAAGAGCATTACCGTTTGCACTCAGAGGACAAGAGCATATCTTCTCTCTCTCTCTCTCTCTCTCTCTCTCTCTCTCTCCATCATTGGGACCTGCTTGTAAATCCTCTTAAATATTATTGCCTTTTGAAGGCCGCTCTCGCTTTTTCTTCCAATTATTTTCCCTCAACTTAATTACGTGACGTCCGCCTCTCACCGGCGTTTGAAATTTCGAATGTGATGGAGCTTCTGAAGAGGAAGCTTTATCAATCAAAGGAGATTGAATGCCGAGGATTTCATCATGCGGCCTGACGAAGGTCAAGAAAGACAGTTTTTGAATTAATGAGAAAAAGGCCTTTGGATGAAAAGGCTTTTTAATGGGAAGAATTA
>NC_061087.1:79419120-79421620 GCF_015104395.2 Macrobrachium nipponense
AGAGAGAGAGAGAGAGAGAGAGAGAGGCAAGCTTAATACGTGCATCCAAGCTGGATATGACGAAGCGCTCCAAATGCTAGTCAACAAGAACACTGTCATTTCCTTGTCAAGTCTGTTTGTACGGAGATCGTTTTCGGTGGACTTCGGAATATTGCGAAGTCGAGTTAAACTTACTCCTCTGACTATCTGACTTATTTATTTTAAATAATGCAAAATTTCCTTCTCAACACAAAATTGGTAGTCTCATGAGTTTTGCATTGTTAATAACTTTTTTTTAATGTCTACATATCAGACTCCTGATCACTGGAAGCTGATTTGTCGAGTTCATTTAACAAATTTCAACACAATATCAATGACTACTATCCATAGGTGAAATGGCTCTGTGAATAATTTATATACCTGTATATTGTATTCAGATGCATCATTTTCAACGAAAACCTTTTAGAATTGCACACACTGAATGCTTATCATATATTTTCTATTTCGGTTTATCCTGAATTGCAGAATTAAGCTTCAAAGTGAGATTTTTGTGAGTTAGAAAATATTTTAATCTCCCCTTCCTATTTTATTTCTAAGGTAGCATCAGGGCATTTGACGTACATGAATAATATTTCCTTTAGCAATGTGATTAATGAATTTCTATTCAAGAAATTTCCTTAGTAATTTTTAAAATATGCACCTAACGGGGTCACCCCAATTTATGAAGTATTTAAAGATAACCCAATTTATCAAAAGGTCTGCAAAGGCACAATACAAAGAAATTTGATCACGCTGCTTATAAAGCAAAAGATAAGATCTGTACAAAAGGAAAAGATATAAATAAATAGTCTTATAATTTTACATAAAGATTTTTAAAGGTAACTAACTCTGTTCCATATTTTAAAACATATTAGAATATAAATTTTTAATATCATTAAACTATATACAAAAAGATATGACTACTTTTTAAAAGATACCCAACTTTATTTAAAGATCCGAAAAAGTTATCCCACGTCTATTTAAAACTATATCTCATTTTCATTAACTATGCATAAAAATACTACAAGTCTGCTACAGTAAAGATAACTAACTTTATTTGAAGATCTATGGAAATGACGAGACTCCTATTCAAATTAAAACTTTTAATTTCAGAGCGCATACACAGAACTTACACGACTTCATTCATTCGGCTAAAAGATAATAATGAAAGATAAGAACACGCATTTAGAAGATATTCAAAACCACACATTAAAGAGATGATCTCTCTCTCTCTCTCTCTCTCTCTCTCTCTCTCTCTCAAGAGGATGGAGATGTATTCCATCTGGCAGAGTTTAGGAAGTGTGCAACATGCCAGGCACATGAGAAATGATCTCTCCCTAGACTTGCATGAGACCAAGTTTTTCCGGAAGACGGACAGAAGAAGAGAGGAAGTGAAAGGAGAAGAAAGGGTCAGCCAAGACGATGAAAAGGAAGAGGTAGAGAAGTGTACAGAGGGAATAACCGCAAATGGAGAATGATGAAAATGACAACAGGAGGAAGATGGGAAGAGAAGAGAGTTGAGAAAAAAGAAGTGATGATAATGATGATGGGTAGGAAGAGGAAGAGGAATAGGAAGATGAAAAGAAGGAGGAGGAGGAGGAGGAGGAGTTAGAGTAAGGTAAGAATGGGTAAGGAAGAGTGGATGATAATGATGCGAGTGTTAGGAAACGAAGGAAGATGAAGACTTAAAAGAAACTTGATGGGATAGGCGGCGAAGAAATGTGACACTACAATAACAGTATTAACGTAACAAGGAAAGCGAGAGAAGCAGAGATGAACAGTAAGAGCAAAAGGAATAAGACAAGGAGAAGGAATACCTCGATAACCGAGTGGGAAATAAGTTGAACTAAAAAACAATAATAATAATAATAATAATAATAATAATAATAATAATAATAATAATAATAATAATAATAATAATAAAAATTAAAACCGAATTAAGAACAATTTAATGAATGAAAAAGAAATTAATCCATGAAACAGAACGTTTTGGGGACATACGTACATGCCACAAAAGAAGATAATGAAGGAGTATTAATCGAGTAAAAACGAAGAAATAAAAGAAAGCACATCAAACGCAAAACAGGAAATAAGAGTAAAGCACTAGAGGAAATTGAAATCCAAGACAGAAGAGCTGCTACAGAAAGACGCGGGAGAACAAGAGACACGAATTCTGCAGAAAGTGTCGCATATTGGAAATGGAAAGTTAATAAAGAAGAAGTCAAAAGATTAAACAGAGAAACACAAAGGAAACAGGAAAGAGGTGGAAAGGAGGTAAAAATCTAAGGGACAAAAAAGGTAAAGAGACGTTATAATGAAAAGACTGATATTTTTACAGACGCTTTTAAACAGATACAACAATAACATATTAATGCAGGACAGATATATACTCATTCATTATTAAACCTGAACAGGAATATACTCACTAAGTATTAGACCAGGACAGATATATATATATATATATATATATATATATATATAT
>NC_061087.1:79426620-79436620 GCF_015104395.2 Macrobrachium nipponense
GCAGACTGAGCAGGGACTTGAAATTAATTCATCCTGCTTAGATCTTCCAAATTTTGAACCATAGACAGATAGCTGGGATGACAGAGGATGGAGGCTATCCTCGTCCTTCGTGGGATGGATGCTCTATCCCGAGAGAGAGAGAGAGAGAGAGAGAGAGAGAGAGAGAGAGAGAGAGAGAGAGAGAGAGAGAGAGAAGATGAGTTACTAAGGCTTTGTGGTGGCTGCTGATCAGTTGGGCTTCATGGGAACAGCTGGGGGAGTCATCACACCCTGCCATGATGATGATGATGATGATGGCATCCAATGTTGTTCTTTTTCTCCCTTTCTCTCGCGGAGCTTTTCTTGCAATTCTCCATTTTCACTCCCATTGTTTTCTTGCATTATTTTCCTATTTTTTCAGCTCTATATCACTGCGAATTAGTTCTAATATTATATATATGCATATAAATGGAATATCTAGTTTAGGATGGGACCTACGAGGTCATTCAGCGCAATAATTACATATATATGTTTGATTACGCGTGTATATCTGAGTAAGAGTGCGCGTATGCAAGAGTGCGACATTCTAGGATTTCATTTAAAAGATTCTCTCTCTCTCTCTCTCTCTCTCTCTCTCTCTCTCTCAATTGTCACATTTTCTCTTTCTCCCCATTCCATCTCTCTCTCTCTCTCTCTCTCTCTCTCAATGTCACATCTCTCTCATTACATCTATCTCTCTCTCTCTCCTCTCATCTCTCTCTCTCTCTCTCAATGCCACATCTCTCTCCCCATTCTCTCTCTCTCTCTCTCTCTCTCTCTCTCTCTCTCTCTCTCTCTGAATTGCCACATTTTCTCTTTCTCCCCATTACATCTCTCTCTCTCTCTCTCTCTCTCTCTCTCTCTCTCTCTCTCTCTCTCTCAATTGCCACATCTCTCTCATACATCTCTCTCTCTCTCTCTCTCTCTCTCTCAATTGCCACATTTTCTCTTTCTCCCCATTCCAGCTCACTGAAATATCTCTTTTACTCTTCCCGTTAAACGTAATTTCAAAAACTGTTGTTTCTTTCAAAAGTGAAAAGTTTTCAATAATCAGGTAAAATGTGTCACAAACATACTTTTGAATGGGTCGGTGGCGGGGGGCGAGTTTAGGAGAGAAAATTGATAAAAAATAAATAAATAAAAACCCTAATGATGAGATTCACATCTCAGTCGAAATGAAAGACAGTGACAAGTCATGTCTTTCTTTTGGTCAGAATATATCCAGAGTAACGAGAATAATATTCCCCATCAACATAGACAAGTTTATCATGGCATGCAGAAAAATGAACGTACAGCTAACAGTTAACAGGAATAACAGCAAAATTTGTAATAGAGTCAATTATATGAAAGAACAAAAAAATAAAAATAAAAATATTATGGTATATAAAAATGAAATGATTAGCCATAGTATTACAAGGAGTCACTATTGTATCAGTTAATATTAATGAGATTAGTATAAGTATCTGTTCGATTAATATGTAATGACGGAAAAACGTGAGCCACACGAACAATAATATTGAAATAGTGATATTTATAATATGATAATATTGCTTATAAGATATGAAAGACAAAAAAAATTATAATTATTCTCATAATAATAATAAAAATACGCATTAACACACGGGAAATTCATTGAGAGTACAATTCTCTAATGCAATTTGTAGACAACGTTAAAACTGCAAAATGATTCATTAACAACCTGAATAGCGCAGTGATGAGCTTCCGGAATGTGAAAATTCTCTCAAATAATATTTCCTTGAGTTAGCATATGTCAGGAAGTATAAATTCCGAAGGAAATTTAGAGCCAAACTTAAGGAGAATTCACCTTCGTCATTACGTTGACTTCGTTGTTTATTTTATGAGCTGTATGAAAAATGTAACTATTATTATTTAAAATGCGTATATATATTTACGTGATAAAAAGCTTCCAAGGAAGAGGGGTTAACCCAATATCTACAAATAACGAGAAACGACAAGAAACAATTACAATCCATCATCGAGATGATTACCGTAAGGCATGGCAAGAAGAAACAAAAGCATTAACAAGAATAATAGTCGAAGCTTGTGACTCTCTGTGACCCCCAGAAAGATTGACATCGAGGACATTCAAATGCATAAACATGATGTTATCACTGCTGGTGGAGAGCAGCACAACTCATCGAAGGGTGAAGTAACAGATGGCCATCACAGTATATGAAATTCCACATTCAGTAACAATTTGGGAATCACTTTTTCATTGGTATGTTAGTCTCACTGTCCCACCTCTGCAGATGTCTTCAGCATCAAAGAAAACCCAGCAATGATTTTCCATCAATTCAAAGAAAATAACGACCGAAGGCCAGATATTAAAACAGTTCATTCAAAGGAAGGAAATAATCCATAGCTCGCCGAGATTAAACGATTAAACTGTCCCTTATAGATAAGAATCCCTAGATTACTAAATAGAAAACCTTCTGAAGATAAAAATATCACATAAATCAATGCGTCAATTTCCAACAATTTAACGAAAATAAAACCGGAAGGTTAAAATAGAGAAGTTTATTCAAAATACCGGAATCATGCACAGTTTTCCTAGATTAAACCTCACTTATGGCTGAGGGTGACTGAATTTTTAACACAAAACGTCTTGTGCAGACAGAACAGTAAAATTTTAAATAGAGACATCTTCCTACTAGATCACGAGAATTTATGACAGAGGGCCAGAAATAGAATAGTTTATTTAAAGGACCAAAGTCGCCCTTAGTTACCTGAGAATAAACATCTGCCCATAGTTGAATTCCTGAACAGAAACTTGTGATTAATATATATATATATATATATATATATATATATATATATATATATATATATATATATATATATATATATATATATATAGCCATCTTCAAACTAATTCACCACAAATAACTAACAAGGGTTTTAAATAGAACAGCTTATATAAAGATCCAAATCTACCCGCGGTTAGCCAGGATAAAATTAGCGCTCGAGAGCAGACGTATCTGTACTTCTATGAAAACTACTCTTTTAAAGACGAAACGCTATCATTGAAATCTTCCAGCTATACACTGAAGGCCAGGGACAGGATTGCTTATTCAGAGGACAAGAATTATCCATAGTCAGCCACGGCAGAGGATGTCTGAAATTCCAAACCAAATACACCACAATACTGTACAAATTCATACAAAACCAGCACCAACCACAGAGAAGGGAAATCATGGTTCCCGATAAAGAATGGTATAAAACAGAAAATATCTATTTCAACTGCTATGCTCATGAATCGAAGCGCAAGAGAAGTTCTACAGGACGCATACTCTTTGGAACTGAAATATTAGAAGACCATGTTATGGGTTAGAACCACTATTTAGTGTACAATTTTGACGAAAAAAAAAAACCCACTGCGGGAAACTACTATCACATTACTTGCAGAATACCTTGGAGGAAAGATATATATATATATATATATATATATATATATATATATATATATATATGTGTGTGTGTGTGTGTGTGTGTGTGTGTGTGTGTGTGTGTGCGCGCGCGCACTTGTGTGTGCACGCGCGCGGGCTACCATTCAAACAATCACATTCAAACCTGCGTCCACTGGAGTCTTTTCATTTTCTGAGGAGTTTCTCGCGTGGCAACTGTAAGATGACGAGCTCTTCGCCTTTATTGCGTTCTTTGACGTGTGCCGAGAATATCGTCAGAGATCCAACGCACGTCATGGCTTACTTACGATTATGATTTCATAAGAACTCTCCGGAAGACCATTTCTTTCGCATGAGGGAATTTTCAGCGCAAGGAATCTTCCCCCGACGCCTTGGTTGAAAAGGGAAACCTTCATATCTTTCGCGACTGCAAAAGGGAAAATTGTCAATATGATAAACTACCATCCCAACGTGAAAAGATGGCAAGCTGTTCCTGCCAGTTTATTGGTTTTAAAATGTTATGAAATACTCAATAAAGTCTTATTGCAAGTGGAGAAGCCGTGTAGGAGGGAGAAGGAGGCTGCACGATCTCATATTTGAATTTTGCCAAGACGCCGACAGCGCTGTGCGGGTATGATTCGTCTTACTGCTGAATTTCATGGCGTGGTTTCTCCTGTGGGTTCAAAGTTTTTTTTTTTTTTTTTTTTTTTTTATGCGTTTTTGTCCACCGCAATGATTTGTTAAGTGTTCCATGGTCATATATTTGATTTCTGTCGAGACGCTCGATATACACGGCGGAACAAGTTGCTGTTATTCTTACCAGCACCTTTACCTTCACCCGTCCATTAATGATGACCTACGTAAAGCATTAGTTTTCTCCTTTTCAGGTTTCTAGGATTTTTTTTCTCAATTACTGGAACCATTCATCCTACTCTTCCTTTTTTAATATTGTCTTTTGAATACCCCACCCATTATGTCTTCTAACTCTCCGTCACTTCTGTAATAATACACAAGCCCATGTCTATATAAATATATATATATATATATATATATATATATATAGATATATAATATATATATATATATATATATATATATATATATATATATATATATATATATATATATAAACATCACCGTGATTCATATATACGAATTAAGCTACAAATGTTTTAATATCTAATTCGCTCTACACCAGAATTAATATATTTTCATATATGTTAACTGAAAGGGGTATTTTTAGTTGATAATAATTTCGTCGGCTCCCGGGCGCGAACCTAGGAACCCAGATTTCTGGGTTCCTAGGTTCGCGCCCGGGAGCCGACGAAATTATTATCAACTAAAAATTCCCTTCAGTTAACATATATGAAAATATATTAATTCTGAGGTAGAGCGAATTAGATATTAATGGACATTTTTAGCTAAATGCGTGTATGTATGTGTGTGTGTGTGTGTGTGTGTGTGTGTGTGTGTGTGTGTGTATATATATATATATATATATATATATATATATATATATATATATATATATATATATATATATATATGTGTGTGTGTGTAAGTGTATTGTAAATATTTACTTATTTATTCATCTATGTACATTATACTTATATTACATTATATATATATATATATATATATATATATATATATATATATATGTATATATTATATTGTACATGCATGTATATATATTTGCACATGTAGAACTGAAACGAGGAATTTGCCATAGAGAAAAATGAACAAAGAAAAGTAATGAGATTATTACAACCCTAGTCTTTTGTTCCATAGCATGAAACGCGAGAGAATGGACAAGAGTCCTCTCTAAAGGTTATGCAAGCTAAACCAACGTTAGAAACAAAAAGCAAAAACATGCCTCAAAATACGGTGCGGTAACTAGGCCAAAACAGAGGAGGGGGAAAATTCGGTTGAAAGAATAAATTTTTCATAAATGCAAAATATTGCAAAAATAAAAAAAAATTTTAATCAGTTTCTGCTGTGATCTTTCAATTGAAAGCTTTCACAATTACCTACGTTTGTGAAACTAATTGCAAGAACAGTTAATTATCCATTTCAGTTAATGAAAATTTAAAATTTAAGCTTTAGTTTATACTGCTGGGCAAAACTATGAATTTCCAAGTGGATATTACAAGATTAATATATATGCTATTGAATGATATATTCTTGCATAAGAATATATAAAACATTCATATGTAAGGAAGGTGATATAATAAATAGTTTTCATGAAACCTTTATGAAATAAAGGACTGGGAAAATAATCCAAATTATGAAGAAACGTTAAATTTCAAGGCTGGGCGACGATTAATGACTTTTAATAAATGTATCAGTTGTCCAGTCTATTTTTTTTAAATGTATCGGTTTTAAAATGAAACCTGTATTAAATGCATCGGTTTTCAAATGGATATTCGACATACTTCTTTTTCCAAAGGATTGTAGGTCACAGTACTATGCTACGAATATATTTTGAAATCAATTAAGATTAGGGTTATTACATGTCTCATAGCTACTAGTAAATCTAATAGTAAACCTATGGACCCAGATATTTTCAAAATGAAGTTTGCTCTAATATAAATAATTTTCCAGAGTTTTTCTTAAACTTGCTTCGCCACATTCATCAATTTTAGTGCGCACGCGTTTTTTTTGGGGTGGGTGGGGGTTATCTACTCTACTTTACTGGGGATACTTCTTGAACTGAGTAACCGAGACAGGCATGTTTAAGCTTTCTCTCCTACCAAAAGTGTAACTAAAAGGAATTCCTTACAATGCTAATAAACCTTTCTCTTCTAAACAGGTAGATGAAGTGATTCTGGAAGCACAGAAGGATACAGGGAATTCCATTTTCTACAAATGGGTTGAAAGATTGGTCAAACAGGCTGGTTGTCGCGTTCTTCACTTGTTTGCAGGGTACGAAAGCAATGTGTCTACAGTAAGACTTAGTATAAATTTTCTTCTTTTACAGATGAAGGTTATTTCTCTAGAGAGAAAAGACGTTAAAAAATGGCACTACTTGTTTTATCACAGCACAAACATATTTACCTCTCTTGATATCTTATCAAAATTACAACGAATAATAGAGAACCCAGTTAAAACTAATTGATATGCAAAGAAACAGCTTATATGGAAAGAGCAGGCGAAACAAAGTCCTATGTCCATGAACAATAATATTACGTCGGTTATCTCGTAACATGTCATTTACAGCTCTTCAAGTTAAAAAAACAGAATTATTAAAAGGAAAAATTATATCATAATCAGCTCTTTAGGTCAAAAAAAAAAAACAGAATTATTAAAAGGAAGAATTATATCATAATGAGCTCTTCAAGTTAAAGAACAGACTTATTAAAAGGAAGAATAATATCATAAGCAGCTCTTCAGGTTATAAAACAGAATTATTAAACGGAAGAATTATATTATAATACAAACCCACATTTTTATTTTAAGATGCAGCATCGTTGTAAAGCTAAAACACAAAAAAGCCCCATATCCAGATATAATTCTTATTCTGTTTAAAATGAAAAAAAAAAATGACTATGTTCCTCTTTATAATCCGTAGTCATCTACATAATCAAGATGAGAGGCAATGAAATACGACAGAAAGAAAAGCAATAAATCAAACTTGAAGAGAAATCGCTGGCGTCACCTTCGGCAATAACGAGCCGCCCAAACAACCCAATATGAGGCAGAATCGAAGGCCCGGAAACCCTATCTTTATCCGGCGTCCTTCGGAGGAAAGGTTATATTACGGGATAATGAACCAGTAATGATCCCTATTCAAGGCTCGCATCCCATTTGGTGTTTATACTCATTTAGCATCACATTCAGATTCAGGATCTCTTGGGATAATAGCGTCGTTACATATTGCGGGAATTCAAAACGTGGGAGACTTTCGGGCTTGACGGATATACTGATGTCACTTTCTGCAGGCGAAGGCCGCCATTATTTTCAGACTAAGAGAGAGGGAGGGATGGAGAGATCTATGTAAGGAATATAATGGACATCACTGCACACACACAAACACACACACACACACACACACACAGAAAGAGAGAGAGAGACGAGACGACACGTGATGATGAGGAAGACGTCAGAGATCGAGAGAAAAAAAAATAAAAATGATATACAATATCAGGTGAAGACCAAGGGATGTATCAAGCCAGGCTTTGACTCCAGGAAACAGGCCAATCTACATATTTCTTTATTCCGACGTTTCGCAATAACGTTTGTTACATCTTCTGGGAATCTGTCAATTAATTAATAGGATAAAATTATAAAACAATCTTAAATTTACTAAAATAAAAATAAAAAACCGTAAGAAGACTAAACGTTTATCTACACACACACACACACACACACACACACATATAATATATATATATATATATATATATATATATATATATAAATACTATATATATATATATATTATATATATATATATATATATATATATATACATATTTTTATATATACATATTTTTATATATACATATTTATATATATGTATATATATATATATAGATATATATATATATATATATATATATATATATATATCTATATATATATATATATATATATATATATATATATATATATATATATATATATATATATATGTGTGTGTGTGTGTGTGTGTGTGTGTGTGTGTGTGTGTGTGTGAACGGAGAAAGGAGGCAAGTCAGCCAAAGCGATAAAATGGACACAGGGAGCAGGAGCAGGAAAACAAACATAACGAAGTATTGACAATTTATTCCAACCGATGCATTTTGCATTCAGCAGAAATCATCCTCAAGGTCTGTACAAAAAATAATGACCAATATAAATTAAATTAATTTGCAAATTGTCTAAAAATCCTTTACAAACTAGTTAAATTGAAAACCATTACTTCACACATATGGAAAAATACACTAACAATTGACAAACCACGAGAAATTAAAAGCACATATGTTAATTAAAAGTTCAGATCTTTCTTAGCCTATTGTTTTTGTATACATTCTTTAAGTTTTTGTTTATCTCTTGCCATGGTAGGTCGACACCGTGCTCCAAAATTAAAATATTCTACTATTTTTTTCTAACTATCTGAACTTTTAGTTAACATAGTGTGCTTTTAATTTCTCGTGTAGTTTTGTCAATTGTTAGTGTATTTTTACATATTTGTGAAGTTTTGGTTTTCATATTAATCAGTTTGTAAATGATTTGTGCTCCCTGTGCATTATATATATATATATATATACACATATATACCATAACTATATAATTATATATATATAATATAATACTATTAATAGTTAAGTAATATATATTAATATATATTAATTATTATATATCTAATAATATAATATAATTATATAATATAATATATACTTACATACCTATATACACAAACAGAAGGTAAAAATCATATACAATCATACGTTTTTTATTATTTCTATATATCTATATATATTATATAGTTATATAATAATTATATACACACACAGAAGGTAAAAATCATATACAATTACATTATATTATATATATTCTATATAATATCTATATATATATTATATTATATATATAGAGAGAGAGAGAGAGAGAGAGAGAGAGAGAGAGAGAGAGAGAGAGAGAGAGAGAGAGAGGTGGGGGAAGGGTGGGACGAGGGCGAATAATAATGACAGACATAGAGAAAGAAAACTATATTTAAATCTACAAAGAGAGACAGGGAGAAATATGATGTGAAAATTGTGTTAGATAATGTTCCCGGCCCGGTTATCTTAGTACTAAAATAATATCCAGGTGCACAAGATATGCAAATGAATAAATAAAAAAAAAAAAAGTCGTTTTTTGAATAGCAATCGTTTTGAGTATTTTATGACAAAAACATTAGAATTCATGCTGTGTAAAACAATCTTCAGTATAATATGTATTCGCTTTCATAGGAGGCATAACACTAAAATAAAGAATCAAAACGAAAACTTAAATGTAGCAGAGTGATATTAAACATAAAAGTGTGTCTATTACAGCCATAAAAAACTGAGTAAAGGGCAATTAGGATTTTACCGTAGGATATCGCATAGGATGAGAGTGAAGGAGGAAGCATAACTTAATTTGGCTGCTCCAGTGAAATGTATCTCCGCGTAGCACCAAACAGCAATCAACCAACGCTGGAGAAAAACGAAGAAGAAAAAAAGAAAAACTCTGGAAAATCCACCATAAAGTCTGGCCATAAAAACATATCTAGGCATTTATGAGGAACGAATAAAACTGCGGGATAAAACGGAAATCATTCTCACAATACGCCTCTTGTCCTATATGGCGTATCGCTGGCGTAAGAAATAACATAGGCTCGTATTATCTTTGAAGGAGCGAAGGCGGCAGTTTCCTTCCGAAGGGAATTTGCCGTTTTTTAAGAAGTTGCCAGTGTGGGCGGATGTCTACTTGTTTGCAGCTCGAGTTTGTTTGATTTGCTGTTGTTTTAAAGTAAACTGTTTAGTGTTTAAGAAAATTACTTTGGTAGAGATATTATTGTGAGTGTTTGGGGGATGTGTAATTGTTAGCAA